>NC_064640.1:823770211-824073241 GCF_023864345.2 Schistocerca serialis cubense
ATGTTACATAAAATTGTAACAAATTCCACCATACCCCAAATCAGTGGTGACAGTGTGTGTATGTGATATAACCAGAGAGTGGGTGTCAGCTACTGAATCCCAAATAGTATTCTTAACACTGGCGGCTGCCATTATCCCAATTAAGGTGTGTACCATGAGCTGAAACGCATGTTGGATACTACTGGTGTCATGATAGTAAGTTTACATGATGATTGCTGTTATCCTGATCAGTACAACTACCATTACTTTTAATGTACGATTTTACTCAACAATTAAAAAAATAATGCCCTGTCAGTTGGTCTCAGCTACTGGATCTCAAAACTGTATTCTAATACCAAAAGCTTGTAGTGTATGTGGCATAACCTGACAGTGAGTGTCAGCTACTGGGTCTCAAATAGTATTCTAACAGCAGAAGTTGACACATGTGGCTATAACCCAACAGTGAGTATCAGCTATTGGATCTGGATCTTAAATAGTATCCCAAACACCAAACAAAATTCAAAAAAATGGGTCCATTCATCAGCACTACTTTACAAAATTGTAACAAATTGCCCCATACATCTACATTGTTGCACGAAAGTGCAAGATATCACAACTCTTACACAAAATTTTCAAAAATAGCCACATACATCAACATTCTTGCACAAAACTGTAGTAGACAGCCCTTTTCATTGTCATTGTTACACAAACTGCTAAGAAATTGTTTCATACATTGTCATTTATGCTGATGTCATTTATACATATTCTTAGTTAGCAACATATGGTGCAATTTGTTACAATTTCATGTCACAATGATGACGTACGATACAATTTGTTAGTTTTGTGAAACACGAGGTGTATTGGGGCAGTTTGTTATAATTTCGTGTACCAATGACAATGTATGGGGCAATTTGTACAATTACATTTTTGCCTAATCTATAACTGTCTGCCTACATAAGTGACTGGTCAGCATAAATGGTTGGCACACGGAGGACCTGGGTTCAAGTCCTCCATACTGCCAAGGATTTTTCCTTGGTGGAGGACTGGTATGGGATGTACTCAGCCTTGTGATTGCAACTGAGGAGCTACTTGACTGACTAGTAGTGGCTCCACTGTCCAGAAAATCTGCCAAAAGGCCAAGATAGCAGTGTGCTGATCACATGTCCCTCAATAACACATCTGCTTGACACTGCAATGCAGAGGATGACACGGTGGCCAGTGGACAGCCCTTTGGCATTCACGGCCTGGCCAGGAGCTCGTTTTTTATCTATAACTGTATGTAAAATGGGAGAATTGGTTACAATGTTGCTGTATCATGGTGACATACAGGGTATTACAAAAAGATACGGCCAAACTTTCAGGAAACATTCCTCACACACAAAGAAAGAAAATATGTTATGTGGACATGTGTCCGGAAACGCTTACTTTCCATGTTAGAGCTCATTTTATTACTTCTCTTCAAATCACATTAATCATGGAATGGAAACACACAGCAACAGAATGTACCAGCGTGACTTCAAACACTTTGTTACAGGAAATGTTCAAAATGTCCTCCGTTAGCATGGATACATGCATCCACCCTCCGTCGCATGGAATCCCTGATGCACCGATGCAGCCCTGGAGAATGGTGTATTGTATCACAGCCGTCCACAATACGAGCACGAAGAGTCTCTACATTTGGTACCGGGGTTGTGTAGACAAGAGCCCCCATAAATGAATGTCAAGAGGGTTGAGGTCAGGACAGCATGGAGGCCATGTAATTGGTCAGCCTCTACCAATCCATCGGTCACCGAATCTGTTGCTGAGAAGCGGTCTTATACTTCATCTGAAATGTGCAGGAGCTCCATCGTGCATGAACCACATGTTGTGTCGTACTTGTAAAGGCGCATGTTCTAGCAGCACAGGTAGAGTATCCCGTATGAAATCATGATAACGTGCTCCATTGAGCGTAGGTGGAAGAAACTAAAATGAGATCTAACATGGAAATTAAGCGTTTCCGGACACATGTCCACATAAAATATTTTCTTTATTTGTGTGTGAGGAATGTTTCCTGAAAGTTTGACCGTACCTTTTTGTAACACCCTGTATAGGGGCAAAGTGTCAAGTAGCCTCATACCCTAACAGTACCCATCATACATTCAGGGTAATGGTACTCACCATGTCAAATGACCATCATTACGCTCAGTAGTATCAACCATGGCAGTCACCATAATTAAGGTTGTGGCAGTCACAGTCTACTGTTCAGCATGTTATTTCATCAAAGATTCTTGTAGTCTCCACTACGTAATAGCATAAGTTAGCAATGTCAGCAGAAGATCAAGAACATTTTGTAATACAAGATAAAGTTAATAACTTAGCATGGATGCACTATAATGCGTGGGTGACTTTCTAAAATAGCTGAAAATGGATAGTTCAAAGCATATCAACCCTCATTTCCAACCTGTATGAAGGTGTATCAATGTTGTTTCATTGAGGTGTCATGTAGTTTGAACAGAGTGACAGCATTTTTCAGTCATTGGCAAGTGCACTTATAAGCTGAAGGTTAGGTCAACAGTAATGTTACATGTGTTTCGTAATTTATACAACGGATCTTTAAATATTTTGATAAATAATGCACACACATTTTGTTCTCTTTAAAGCATAGTGCAGTAATCAAACTTTGCTTGTTGTGATGTGCACATTAATCTATTAGATATATCAGTAGTGCCAATAATCTGTATTTTTTTAACAATATTATAGAAGAATGAAATTACTTCAGTAGCACCTTTTATGTTTTGTACTTCAGATACACACATAGTTTGATTGCTTCAAAGACTGAATTTTTGTTGACAATCAGAGACCTGTAGCTATACTTGCATTTTGATAAATAACTTTGTTTTGATAAAAAGATCTCATTTTCAATACCTGGAACTTTCATCTTTGTGTGAAACCTTTTCCATCTTTTCCTTTTTACATTATGTATTTGGTACTTTTAACAGAGCAGAAAAGATAGATTATTACTTGCCATACAGATAACCTGCTAAGTTGCAGATAGGCCCAATTAAAAGACACTTACACATAAGCCTTTGGCCACAGTCAATTGGAAAAAGAGAAACACACACCATTCATTACTACAAGCAAGCACACCTCACGCATAGCCCGCCCAGATATCCCTGCAGTCTAATGCGCTGTTTCCCGAGTGGGAAGCCTCAGCGATTGAGGGCTGGTTCCCCTTATTCCACCTCAGTCACACTATGTCAAATTCTGTCTCCATGTACACGTAAACCATAATTACTCTACCACGCAAACATTTGGGGTTTACACTTGTCTGGTATGAGATGTTCCCCAGGGGGGGGGGGGGGTCAAATGGGGGCTGAACTGCACAATAAACCTGGATTTGGTGTGGGGCAGCAGTGGGGTGGGTGGTCTGCTGTGGTCTGTTGTGGGGTTGTGAACTGTTAGGGCTATGGCAGGACGAAGCCTCTCCATCGTTTCCTGACTGCCAACTCTGGCAGCACAGGCTGGAGTGCAACTATACTGTGAGATAGAAGCAGTAATTTGAATGGGGTGAGGGAAGGGGAAGTGCTAGCAGTGTATAGGTTAGGGAAGAAAGGAGTGTCATCTTGCGAGGTGTGCAGGTACTAGAACGCTATCAGGCACAGCGTCAGGAGGTTGTGGAGCAGGGAATTGGGGAAAATGGAATGAAAAAGGAGAGGAGCAGAGAAAGATGGGCAGGTGCATTAGCAGAGGATGACAAAGAAAGAGTGTAGGCGATGAGAATGGGGAGGAGGTAATAGGACAGAGAGGGTGGGAAATGTTGGGTGGAGGGTGTGGGGACAGTATGTTACCATAGGTTGAGTCCGGGATAATTACAGGATCACAGAATGTGTTGTAAGGGTAACTCCCATCTGTGCAGTTGAGAAAAGCTGGTGGTGGATGGCTTGGTTGGTGAAGCAGCCATTGAAATCAGGCATGATGTGTTCAGCTGCATGTTGTGCCACAGGGTGGTCTACTTTCCTCTTGGCTATAGTTTGGTAGTGGCCATTCATCCAGGTGGACAGCTGGTAGGTAATCTTCATGTAGATTGTTCTTATCCCTATGACATTTAACTGGTGAATAAATAATGCTGAAACTTGTAGTGCAATGAAAGATAGATAGCTCCATGTCATGCATTTAAAAAATGTATTAGTCATTTACAATAAAATTCAGGTACAATGTGAGATATACAATCACAGCACATTACGATGCGTAAAAACACCGATTTCCTAACCATATACAAATTACAGGGTGGTATTTCTGTTGTCACAATAAACTGCCAGCACATACAAAAATAAGAACTTGGGATATATATATATATATATATATATATATATATATATATATATATATATATATGAATATAATAGAGGGAAACATTCCACGTGGGAAAAATATATCTAAAAAGAAAGATGATGAAACTTACCAAACAAAAGCGCTGGCAGGTCGATAGACACACAAACAAACACAAACATACACACAAAATTCTAGCTTTCGCAACCAATGGTTGCCTCGTCAGGAAAGAGGGAATCTCCTTCCCTCTTTCCTGACGAGGCAACCATTGGTTGCGAAAGCTAGAATTTTGTGTGTATGTTTGTGTTTGTTTGTGTGTCTATCGACCTGCCAGCGCTTTTGTTTGGTAAGTTTCATCATCTTTCTTTTTAGATATATATATATATATATATATATATGTGTGTGTGTGTGTGTGTGTGTGTGTGTGTGTGTGTGTGTGTGTGTGTGTGTGTGTGTGTGTGTGTGTATATATATATATATATATATATATATATATATATATATATATATATATATATATATAAAAACCACAAAGATATAGCTTGTTAGCCACGCTTTAAAGTTCTCTGTAGAACATTGTGTGTGAATTCCCAGTTATAATTTAGTTATCAGAGGAAGACTAAATTATTTTTGGATGTATCTACTTTTGCATGGATGGGTACACATACAGCAACCTAGAGCACTTAATACATTACATTACATTACCTGAAATGTCAGCAGCTGTTTCCAAAGTGGTAACTTCAATGTGAGCAATGTTTGACATTCAAGTAAATCAGTTTCCAGAGGATTAGATCAGATGAGGGAAGGAAGGCGGGAAGTATTTGCTTGATTCTGTGAGGAATGCAATGAAAAAGGACATTAGTGGATCTTTCTATGTAAACAACACAAAGAAATCCTTTCAAGTTAAACATCTCTGATTTCTGCCACATTTTCTATGTTCAATCATCTCGGTAAGAGATGAACAGCTACCGATCTCTGCCATACACTGTCAGATGGCTTGCGGAGTATGGATGTAGATGTATATGAGAACCCTGTGGAAATTACAGGCCTGCAAACTGAAACTAAAATTTACTAGACTTGTGATTCTAATCTATATAGAGCAATGGACTTACCACCAGAAAATTAATTTAGTAGGCCCTTGCATTAATATGCAGTATGACTTCACATCCTCCAATTAATCTTTTCCCTTCCTATCCCAGACTGTCACCAGCCAGCAGTCAAGGTGATCCTGGGTGTAGAGGAACCTTTCTTAACTTAAATGTGTTGTCTCCTAGAGACTTCCATAGAATAACATGAAAGTGTGTATATGTGCCACTTCCATTTTCATTTATCAGTGCAATATAATGAAACTATCAGGTTTCTTTCCATGCGGAAGGAGGTGCGCTTAGTAACTGTACTAATTTCAAGTAGTAAAGGGTACCCCTTACTACTTGACATTGAAACTAAATAACTCAAAATATACCACACACAGAATATATAAATATACTTTTATAAGGATTGGATAGGAAATTTACGCTTGTATTATAGATTTTAATTAAAATTGTACCAACCATCACCACCTCACACATTATCATTGGCACTTTCGTCAGTGAAATTAATTTCATAATTACGTTCTTGAATGCGCAATGACAGAACAAGCAGTGGCAATGGCCAAGCTAAAGAAGTTTTTTTTTTGTTTTGTTTATGCCTTCTGGCTGGATCAACGGAAGCGTCCGATTCCACCCGTCTGCTTTGACCCGTGACGTAATGGTATTGTGGTGTGTGACGTCACGACGATGTGGAGTTTTTGAGTTGGTTGTGTTTCTAGGTGCCATGTTGTTATATTTGCTGGTGCCCTCTGCTGGTAAAAATAGACGTGCTCAGTTTAACGGGTAACATTGTGTTCATTTGAGTTAGGGTTGTCATCGTGCTAAAGTAGTTTTGAGTTTCTGTAGTTAGTGCGATAACGTGGGTTGTGAAGTATTTTCAGTGAATTATTTAGGCGAATAGCCTAGGAAGAAATTGACTCCTTGCGAGAAAACGTAAAAACTGAAAATTGTGACCGGAATGTTGCGGCATTTTTTGTAACACAACTAGAAAAAAAAGGAAGACCTTAAAGAATATGGTACCATTGTCTAGGTGAAAGATAACGTATGCATGAGACAATACAAATTTAGGCTGAAGTTCTGTAGAAGCCAAATTATTTTATTGTTGCCAGTGCCACATAAGCTTTCTGTGTATGTGATTCACACACTTTTAACTTTTGCTGCAGAGTTTTAAAGGTGGAAAGAGAATGTAGCAACGCATCAGGAACATTCGTTATGGTCATACAGTGCAGTATTTGTTTCATGCAGTCCCGCACTGCTAGTATGTTCTTACATCCATGTCTCAATTATTAAAGCACGATAAGATGGGTTGGAATGACACTGACGAAATTACATACAAATAGTGTTTAACAACAGAGATCAAGGTACTGCGGTGTTTGCTACGACTTTAAACAGCTTCTACAACACTAATTTATCACCCAGCAGGAGCTGGAAATCTTTCGGATACTAAAGACGAACGCAAAGTAAAATGATCTCGCGTTCGTAATACGCAGGTATCACAACAGTTCACAGGGAAAAATTCACCCATTACAAATGCAAATACTAATTAAGTCTGTCATATATGGAAATATCCGACTTATTTCATTACACATTTCTACATTATCCCACTCTTTTGTTCTTTAATTTTGGTGAGATGATAACAAATAAATAGGCAAAACGATTTTGGCTCATTTATGCACAGCCTTGACTTATCCGCGTTATTACCGACAGACGTTCCTTTACACAATTAATTATACTAAACGAGTTGATGGAAAATTGCGCTCATTGCAATTAACAAATATCAGATTTTTAAGCTACACAGAAAAAACACCATGAAACGCGAAAGATAATATGGATCACAATTTCATTTTTGTTTATTATGAAAATGTTTTCAATTAACAATTCAGTATTGATATTTTTATTTCTTTAATAATGCGCTATTTCGCTAGTGGCATCTGGGAAAATGAAATTCGTGCTAATTACTGAATATTTTCGTATTTCTTATTTTTATGACTGACATATCTCCCCTTCTAACATCCTTGATTACGTCTTTGACAGCAGAATACTTCTTTGAACGCTATGCAGAGGAAAACAAAGACGCGTGAATATTTGTATTTTGGCGGCAGTAGTGTGTTGTTTGCGCATCGTGTACGGTTTGTTGTCGTCGAAGACTAGCAAAATGGCTGGTGTTTTTGGCATTCACGTGGGGAATTCTTCGGCCTGCTTGGCGTATTGTAAGGTTGGTAATGTTTTTCATATTTGTTGTTCACTGAGAACTTCTAATGTGCCAGAAGTGAAGTCATGAACGATTATTCTTCTAGCTCGAATGTATTCGTGAGAAACGTTCTAATAAGATCATATCAATGTAACTTTGACATTATTTTACGTTTTGTTTCTCAGGATGGGAAAGTTGATATTATAGCCGACGACAGTGGCAACAGAATAATGCCTGCAATAGTCGCGTTTGTAGACGGTGAAGAGGTAAGGAAATTTTGTACTAAGCAGCAGTTTATTTGAATAGTGCCCTCTAAGCTGAAATTGCCTGTTACTTCTTAATTTAGTTGGTTTACCACTGTTCCGTAATTCCGCTTCGTGATCAAAATTTAAGAGATCGAATGTGTTTCAGACTGTTGGACTCCCAGCGAAGGCAGCTCTTGTTAGAAATGCCACATGTACAATCGTTCGCAATAAGAAACTCTTAAATGACAGTATTCCTGACGACGAACTTGAGCATCATATCAAGTCAGTGAAATGTAAAATAGTGACTGAAGGAGGCGTGAAATATGAAATCCGAGATGAAGACAAGATTGCTGTGTATACCCCAGAAGGAGCCATGACGTGCATTTACAAAAAGCTGTTTGGTATGTAGAAATGTTTTTATACGTATCGCCCCGATCTCATATTCCTACGAGTAGCTAGTATGGTTCATTCCGTGTAATCTCACAGGGGGTGAAAATGTGGCTATTTCAGAATTTAGTCATATTTGGAACATGGATGCCCACATGTCTCAGTAGTAAAACTGCCAAATAGCACTGTTCTAACTCTTACCATTTTTGATAAATTCAGGTTTGAAGATTCATGGGTGGGTACCCAGTCATTAGGAACCGGTTTCCGTATTCTCAGACACTTGCTATTCAGTAATGAGGTGACCTACAGACATCAAGTATTTTAGTCATGTACTGTGTGAGTCATTAAGTTGATATATTGCATAAAAAGTAGGATACATCTCTGTTTTTTATGACTAACGTTGAGAATTGCTCTTTCTCCGTGATGTGCTTTACATGTGTGATTTTTTACAAATTATAACTTCACAGAGGGGAAAAATGCAGACTTCATCGTACGCACTATAACTCTTTAGTGCTAGCATTAAGTATAAATAACAATGACAAGCTTTTGGCATTGAAATTAGTAGTTCTTACCTTCACTTAAAGATGACTCCATCACAAAAAAGGGCAAATTTGACAAATTTCAAAGTCCTGTGGGGTACATAGACAATTGAATCACAATATGATTTTTTGCTGAAATGTTTATATATCTGTCAGCAATCTTATCTGCAAAGAATACAGGGCATTAATAATAAAAACGTGTATTCCTTGAAAAATTGACCTGTAGGTCAGAACTGTAAACAATTTAGAGCTGAAAAGAGTTATGAATCATTTTTCTCAGTGTGTATGTTGTATTTCTCTGTTAAGCGTCTTTCCTGTGTAAAGAATTAAGGGACAATGTGGGTGCACAAATGAGGTGATACATCCGTATTCTGTCACTGCAACTTAAAAAGACAAGTTAAATGAAACATAAGAAATGGTGTAAGCAGTAATGAGACACAGTAATAACTTTAAATATGTACTTATATGTACAGATATAAAAATTTTACAAAGAACATTTTGATAAACAAATTCAAATATAAAGAAGGAAACTAACTTTAAAACCCTTCCACTTTGCATATAACTGTTTTCCTCGACATCTTGATGCAGAAGCAAAATGAGTTCACTTAAATGTGAGAGATATTATTTTTTTCCGAAGCACTTGTTGTCATGTTTATACAACTCCTCACTGTGTCTTTGTAATGATGGGAATCTGCCTGACATGTAGCAGCATTGGATAAGGGGACCCAAACAGCATCATTCCAAGCTAGCCATGAAGGGAATTGTAAATCAGCAGTAGGCATGCAGTTAATCTCAACATCTTTAAACTCATGTGATGCCTGGGAAATGGGTCCTGTGTGCCAGATTTTGTTGTATTTGAAAGCCACGTTCTGCCTGACTTGCAACTTTTTCTGCAAACCATTTCATGAGCTCCCATTGCGACACTGCTCCTTTTTTATATGTTGGAAGTCTCTTTATTATAAAGGTGTTAATTGCAGTGAGTAGTAATGTGTGGTGCAATCATATTACTGGAAATGTCATTGCTATACTGTACCTGTGTTCTGAGAAACCTTAATGTTACTTGGTCTGTGAAGAAGCAGAGCATATTAGCACCCTGTATTGTCTGGAGTGCCCTGTGAACAATGCAACCAATTTTCCGATATAGGGAGCTCCTAACTCAGAAATGTAGAATTCAGCTCGTAATGGACAGTTTCAAGTTTTTATTATCTGCTCCACCTTTATTGAGTATTGTCAGAGTAACTTCTACTGTTGGTGTCCTAGAGCACATCGGACTTGGAGAAAGAACAATTAAAGAGAGTCATGGTTTAATTGCTGCTCCAGAATGCAGGAGTGGTCAAAAGATGTTACCTGGAATTGTCAGAGAAGAAGTAGTGATATCTTACGAAAATGATAATATTTCAAGACTTTGTGCAAGGAATTAAAGACTCCTTCCACCATGGTTCATAACAAGAAGATTCACAGAAAATTGCATGAAGGTTTCTTGAAATACAAGTACAGCACAGTGACAGTTTCAGAAACCCAATTGAAACAAGCATTTCTAGTCATTGCTACTATCACCTTTCTAATGAAGAGACTTCCAATGAATGCAAATGGGAGCACTGTTGCTATGGAAACTCGTGAAAATGCTTTTTGGGAACGATTGCAAGTTGAGCAGAATGTGGCTTTCAAATTCTACAAAATCTGGTACACAAGACACATTTTCCACCAGTCACGTGAATTTAAAGATGTTGAGATTAACCATATGCCCCCTACAGATTCACAATTCCTCTCATGGTGCAGTTGGAATGATGCTGTTTGGCTACCCTTTGCCATTGTGACGTCTAAGGCAGATGTCCTATCATTACAAAGACATGGTGCACAGTTTTATAAACATGACAATAAGTGCTTTGGAGAAAAATCATATCTCTCACCTTTAAGTGAACTCATTTCATTTTTGCATCAAGATATCAAGGAAAACAGTTATATGCAAGGTGTGTGTGTTTTAAAAATGCAGTTTCCATCTTTGTATTTGATTTTTTTATTTTTTTTATGAAATTTTTCTTTGTGGAGGTTTTATATCAGCATATACTGGTATATATTCAAAGTTCTTAACATCTCTCATTATTGCTTGCTGCTTTTCTTACTTTTCACTGAAGTTTGTTTTTAATTTACAGTAACAGAATAAAAATATATCACCTCATTTGTGCACTAAAGTTATCTATTGTAATTCTTTACACTGAAAAGACAACTAACAGTGAAATAATAATAAAAAATCCCGTGGAGGCCCGGGAAAAGAATAGGCCTCCGGTATGTTCTGCCAGTCGTAAAAGGCGAAGAAAAAGGAATAACCACTAATAGGGCTAACCCCCCTTTTAGTGTGATTAGTTGGTTCAGGACAGAACTAAAGAAGCCTCGGACAAGCGCCGTCATGGTCGGGGATGACGCTTGAACCCTATGCCCGCCCACAATGGTAATGACACTGCTAGCCAACTGGAAAATGATTCAAATCCAAATAGAGGTGTTTTGCAGGATATGCTTCCTGCAACCACCCTAGAAGGAAAACAAAAACAGAGGATGATATGGTCAGATGAAGTTAATCGACACCTCATGCTCTGTTATTACCAGGCAACAAACCTAGGAACCAACACAACTGGATACAGATCACAAGTATACACAACATTTATAATCAGATGCCCAGAATTAAAATTTTTAACAGAACAACGACTAGCTGATCAGATCGGTGTAATAATAAAAAATAACAGGATACCCCAGTCAGAATTAGAAAACATCAAACAACAAGTACAACAAATACTGGAACAAAATAATGTGCAATCAGAAGAAGAAGAAAATACAGTAATGGACTCAAACATCCCAGAGCAAACAAACAAAGGACAACACGCATCAATTAAACAATCAGAGGAAAACTAAATCTTAAGACAGCCACCAGAACAAGCACAAATAGAACACGAAGTGACACACATGTTAGATATAGAAGAAAAAATTCAGCTGACATATATAGAATACAAAGACACAAATACAGACATTAGACCATTCTTGCATAGACCACCAAATAACCCACAAGTCGAAACAACAATAAAAACTATCAACACAATCATACACAACAAAATAAATGAAAACACAACTATGGAAGAGTTACAACTACTGGTTTATATAGGAGCACTCACTACACTAAATATACACACTAGGCAGAGATCAGAACCAACCAACACACAGAAGAAACCCACAAAACCAGCATGGCAACACAGGCTACAGATCAGAATAGAAAAACTGAGAAAAGACATCGGACAGCTAACACAATTTATAAGAAATGAAATGTCAGAAAAAAAGCGAAAAAGGTTAGGTAAAATCTCACAACAAGAAGCGATAGAGCAATTAGATGAAAAGAAGCAGAAATTACAAGCATTGGCCAAACGACTTAGGAGATACAAAAAAAGTGAAAATAGTAGAAAACAGAACCAAACATTCAACACAAACCAAAAGAAATTTTACCAGACAATAGATAACACACACATTAAAACAGACAATCCACCAAACATAACAGACATGGAACACTTCTGGAGCAACATATGGTCAAACCTGGTACAACATAACAGGCATGCACGGTGGATACAAGCAGAAACAGACACATACAAGATGATACCACAAATGCCTGAAGTGATAATTTTGCAACATGAAGTCACCAAAGCAATTAATTCTACTCACAATTGGAAAGCCCCTGGAAAAGATAAAATAGCAAATTTCTGGCTAAAGAAGTTCACCTCAACACATTCACATCTAACTAAATTATTTAACAGTTATATTGCAGACCCATACACATTCCCAGATACACTTGCACATGGAATAACTTATCTGAAACCTAAAGATCAAGCAGACACAGCAAACCCAGGTAAATATCGCCCCATAACATGCCTACCAACAATATACAAAATATTAATTTCAGTCATTACACAGAAATTAATGACACATACAACACAGAACAGAATTATAAATGAAGAACAAAAAGGCTGTTGCAAAGGAGCACGAGGATGTAAAGAGCAACTGATAATAGATGCAGAGGTGACATATCAAGCTAAAACTAAACAAAGGTAAAGGTCGCTACACTCCGCATACATTGATTACCAAAAAGCCTCTGATAGTGTACCCCAGTCATGGTTACTACAAATATTGGAAATATACAAAGTAGATCCTAAATTGATACAGTTCCTAAACATAGTAATGAAAAATTGGAAAACCACACTTAATATCCAAACAAATTCAAATAATATCACATCACAGCCAATACAGATTAAGTGTGGAATATACCAAGGAGACTCGTTAAGTCCTTTCTGGTTCTGCCTTGCTCTGAACCCACTATCCAACATGCTAAATAATACAAATTATGGATACAATATTACTGGAACATACCCACACAAAATCACACATTTGCTATACATGGATGATCTAAAACTACTGGCAGCAACAAATCAACAACTCAACCAATTACTAAAGATAACAGAAGTATTCAGCAATGATATAAATATGGCTTTTGGAACAGACAAATGTAAGAAAAATAGCATTGTCAAGGGAAAACACACTAAACAAGAAGATTACATATTGGATAACCACAGCAACTGCATAGAAGTGATGGGAAAAACAGATGCCTATAAATATCTAGGATACAGACAAAAATAGGAATAGATAATACAAATATTAAAGAAGAACTAAAAGAACAATATAGACAAAGACTAACAAAAATACCGAAAACAGAATTGACAGCAAGAAACAAGACAAAAGCTATAAATACTTATGCTATACCAATATTTACCTACTCATTTGGAGTAGCGAAATGGAGTAACACAGACCTAGAAGCACTCAATACACTTACACGATCACAATGCCACAAATATAGAATACATCACATACATTCAGCAACTGAAAGATTCACATTAAGCAGAAAGGAAGGAGGAAGGGGATTTATCGATATAAAAAACCTACATTATGGACAGGTAGACAATTTAAGAAAATTCTTTCTAGAACGAGCAGAAACTAGCAAAATACACAAAGCGATCACTCGTATAAATACATTGGCTACACCACTGCAATTTCATAACCACTTCTACAACCCTTTAGATCACATAACATCAACAGATACGAAGAAAGTAAATTGGAAAAAGAAAATACTACATGGCAAGCACCTGTATCATCTAACGCAGCCACACATCTATCAAGACACATCCAACACAAGGCTAAGAAAAGCCAATATATACAGTGAGACGGAAGGATTCATGATTGCAATACAGGATCAAACAATAAACACCAGATATTACAGCAAGCATATTATTAAAGATCCCAATACCACAACAAATAAATGCAGACTTTGCAAACAACAAATAGAAACAGTAGATCACATCACAAGCGGATGTAAAATACTAGCAAATACAGAATACCCCAGAAGACATGACAATGTAGCAAAAATAATACATCAACAGCTTGCCTTACAACATAAACTTATAAAACAACATGTTCCCACATACAAGTATGCACCACAAAATGTACTGGAGAATGATGAATACAAATTACACTGGAACAGAACCATTATAACAGACAAAACAACAACACATAACAAACCTGACATCATACTCACTACTAAAAGAAGAAATTAACACAACTAATTGAAATATCCATACCCAATACAACAAATATACAAAAGAAAACCGGAGAAAAAATTGAAAAATACATCCAACTGGCTGAGGAAGTCAAGGACATGTGGCACTAGGATAAAGTTGACATTATACCAATTATACTATCAACTACAGGAGTCATACCACACAATATCCACCAGTACATCAATGCAATACAGCTACATTCAGACTTGTATATACAACTACAGAAATCCATAATTATTGATACATGTTCAATTACCCGAAAGTTCCTAAATGCAATATAACATATACCACACAGTTAAAAGGAAGCCACGCTTGATGAAGGTCCGCGTCACTTTCCATTTTTGACCAGACATAACGTCTGAGAAAAGAAAGAAAGAAATAATAACAATAATGATAATAATAATTTATTATCATTCAGCTCTTACAGCAATAGACAGTCATAAGCGTACATTTCTATATGAACAACTATATCAATGTAATTTAGTTTACATGAAATAGGTAAAACTAGAAATTATATGTTAGAGAGCAGCATTTTCATTTCCAATACATTTGTCAACTGGGTAAAGAGGTTGTTTACTAGTAGCTTATACAGAAGCGTCTGATTCCACCCGTCTGCTTTGACCCATGACGTCACAAGTATGGCGGAAACGACCGTCCACTATGACTCCAATATGGCGCCTATGACTTCATTACGTAAACATAACAAACATGAAAATACATCGAAAACACACACACACACACACACACACCTTCCACGAAACACTTAGTCAAACTAATGGGACAAGTGTAGGAAATTGGGGGTTTTTGGGTGGGGACAATTAAATATAAACACACGCCACTAACCCAAACGACAAAAAACACTAAAATGACAAGACCCCACAACTTCCACTACACACAAAATCCACTGGAATCGATCACTTCCCTTGGTCGACAGAAACAACTGCTACCACACTATAAATCTCAGAAATTTCACCACCACCACACCTAATCCTACCACACAAAAACACACACACACACACACACACACACACACACACACACTCTAGGAAATCAAAATTGCAATCAAACACTTCCCTTGACCTGTTATCCTTACGACACATCCACATATAGCCATCCCTGGTCAGAGACGCCAAAACTTTAGTAAGTCTCATTGCTTCACGACACACTGAACACTTCACGACTTCAGCCAACAGCCCGCATTGCTGAAGAAATTCTATTAGAGACAACGCACTGTCCCCGAGCATCGCAGACAACCAAAAACTGTTGACCTTGTCAGTCATATCCATACCTACCAAAGACATAAGCAAAGAAATTTACCAAAATTTACACATGAACAGAAAAGAAACTACAGTAACGTCAACATAACAAGACCAAAATCATTAATTCATTGAAATATATTCCACTGAAGGCACAGTCACCACTGATACTACACACATGCAATGCTACCACACAAGTGAACCCCATATGCCACATAACACGCTACCCATAAACACACCAACAGAGAGAACCACCGACCGCAACAATACGCCACCTATAAACACGCCACACACACACACTAAACCAAAAACATCACCTAACATACAAATACACCACTGGAGACCACCACCGATCACATCAAAACAACACCTACAAACACGCCATTCTCACAAACTAAACTCCGCGCCGTGGTGACATCACACACCACAACAGCCTTACGACAAGAGTCAAAGCCGACGGGTGGGATCGAACGCTTCCGTCGACCCGCTTATACAATTTAGCTTTAAAAATATTTATAGGCAATTCTGTAAAATCTACCCTTGGCCTATTAAACATCCTTAATCCAAAGGCTAGGTAGGAGTTACGTGATTTAGATGATGTGTGGTATGGTATGTCTACATGTGTGCTGTTTCTAGTGTCAAAACTATGTACATCAGTTCTCAGTGTGAAATTAGAAAAGTTGTTTCTAACATAGAATAAAACATTATAGATGAATAAGTTTACTGTTGTCAGACGTTCCAGTTTAATGAACAGAAGTTTACAATGTTCTGTTTTATCAGAATCTGTCATTATTCTTATTACTTTCTTCTGCAACAATAAAATGTCATTTGCTTAACAACTGCTACCCCATGAAAAAATTCCGTATGATATGATACATTGGAAGAAAGCAAAATTTTGTGATCTTGCATAGTTATTTGGAACATATCTTTTTAAATTTGTGGTTATGAATATAATAGAGGGAAACATTCCACGTGGGAAAAATATATCTAAAAACACAGATGATGTGACTTTCCAAATGAAAGTGCTGGCAGGTCGATAGACACACAAACATACACATGAAATTAAAGCTTTCACAACAAACTGTTGCCTCATCAGGAAAGAGGGAAGGAGATGGAAAGATGAAAGGATGTAGGTTTTAAGGGAGAGGGTAAGGAGTCATTCAAATCCCGGGAGCGGAAAGACTTACCTTAGGGGGAAAAAAGGGGTATACACTCGCGCCCGCGCGCACACACACATCTGCACATACACAGACACAGCAGACATGTCTGTGTATGTGCGGATGGATATGTGTGTGTGTGTGCGCGAGTGTATACCCCTTTTTTCCCCCTAAGGTAAGTCTTTCCGCTCCCAGGATTGGAATGACTCCTTACCCTCTCCCTTAAAAGCCACATCCTTTCGTCTTTCCCTCTCCTTCCCTCTTTCCTGATGAGGCAACAGTTTGCTGCGAAAGCTTGAATTTCATGTGTATGTTTGTGTTTGTTTGTGTGTCTATCGACCTGCCAGCACTTTCGTTCGGTAAGTCACATCATCTGTGTTTTTAGATATAAATTTGTAGTTAAATAAATAACTCTTGAAAAGTCTAGAAAATATATTTTTAATATGTGGATTCCAGGCCAATTTATTGTCAGTAAGAACACCTAAAAGTTTAGTAGTTTTTAATTCATGATGGTTAGGAATCTCTTAGAGGCTAAAATTAAGTACATGTGTTTTACTTTCATTTAGTAAGAAAACATCGCAGTACCCACATCCTGCGAGGCCTCACTCAGTGAAAACTAACCAATATGCAAAGATGTTTTGTGTTGGCCTTGTAGGTACTGCGATGTTTGCATATGTCTGGTTATGATTAACCAATCATATCCGCTCATCTGGGGATAGATTGAGTCGAAAGTTGATCGAAAGGTAGCGATTTGAAGGGCAAAAGGGAAAAAAGTGCCAAGGCAAGAGCCAAGGGAAAGAAACCTGTGTGATAGTTGGGTCAGATTTTACGAGCAGTAGCAGTTTTCTTGCTGTCTGCAACAGGTCACGCAAGGCTAGATTTTGATTCTAGTGGGTATCTTGCAGGCAGATGCCTTTGATGTTGTGCAGTGGTGTTTCTCGGCGGCTGCAGCTTCTCGGTCAGTGTCAGCATACCAGTAACAGTTAGGTTCATCATCATTTAGTGTCTTGATAGGTTGTATATTGGATTAACAGTGTAGGGCGGTGTTGGCGGTTTCTTTGTGCGTTAGTGTGCGAGCTTGTCAGCTTCCCTGTTGTAGCCTGTTGGTCGGCTATAATAGCAACTGGCATATCCAGTCAATGTTGCTGATGTTGTCATGTGAGAATTTATAAATAAACACGGATTAGTAATAAAAACAATAAAGGACTGAACACCGATCCTTGTAGCACTCCAGGCCTAACATAAAACAAATTTGACTTCTCGCTATCAATGCACACAACTTGGTGTATGCCCCCCTGCGGGTCCGGGGGTTAGAATAGGCCCGAGGTATTCCTGCCTGTCGTAAGAGGCAACTAAAAGGAGTCCCTCCCCTTCAAGGGGGTAGTTAGCGCCTGTGTCCTGAGACGGATGGTTCCACGACCTATATTTGTGGTCATTTTGGTTTTTCACTTCTCGTTTCTTCCTTCCATTGTTGGTTCCTTTCTTTGTTATTCTCCATCTCACTGTCTTCCTTACTCTTTCCCTTGCCTTCTTTCCCTTGCCTTCTTTCCCTTGCCTTCTTTCCCTTGCCTTCTTCTCCTTGCCTTCTTCTCCTTGCCTTCTTCTCCTTGCCTTCTTCTCCTTGCCTTCTTCTCCTTGCCTTCTTCGGTCTCCGTCTCAGGGTTTGAGACAGTCTGTCCTCTCTCTCCCTCTCTCTCTTCTTTTTCCTCTTCTTCCTTCCTCCCTGTGCGCGCCTGAAGGCCGACCTACGCGTTCGCACGCGTAGCTGGTGACGGGGTAACGCGTAATTCCCCGCCCTGGGTAGACAAGTAAGGCACGCACGTACCCCCTGGTAAAGGCCAGGCCCAGGGAGGGGTGATTGCCTGAGCTGATACCTTCTGACCATGCCGATTGGTCCCTCCGTCTGTTTCTCGGGAGGTGTGACCTGAGGTGTAAATATTCACTTAAGGCGGGAGTGCCCTCTGAGAGGGTCCCCACAAGGAAGGAGCGTGCCATCGGAGACGCTGGCAATCATGGGGGATTCCTCCGCAATGGATTTCTCTTCTTCTTCTCTCTCGACTTCTGCCCACAAACGGAAACTTGACCAGCCACCAGTGACAAAAGTACTACCGCCTGCCCCACAATTCGTGGTAGTTTCTCGATCTGAGGACGGAAAGAATTTTTCCTCTGTCAACCCTTTCGTTATCCAGAAGGGCGTAGATGCCATAGCCGGATCGGTCAAGTGTTGTACCAGGTTGCGTAATGGTACCTTGTTACTGGAAACTGAGAGCGCCTTTCAGGCACAAAAACTGCTTCGGGCCACACTCCCGTACACGTTCCCTGTCCGGGTGGAGGCTCACCGCACTTTGAATTCGTCTCTTGGTGTTGTATATACTAGATCACTCGACGGATTGACTGACGAGGAGATTCAGTCTTTCCTCGCTGAGCAGGGCGTGACGGCTGTCCGTAGGGTCATGAAAAAGGTCAACAATGACCTTGTACCGACCCGGACACTTTTCTTGACCTTTGATAGTGTTCAGCTGCTGTCGCACATTCAAAGCGGGCTACGAGGTTATTTCTGTTCGCCCCTATGTCCTGACACCTACGCGCTGCTACCAGTGTCAGCATTTTAATCACACTCGCCAGTCTTGTTCCAATGCGACTAAATGTGTCACTTGTGGCAGGGATGTCCATGAGGGTGACTGTCCACCTCTGTCTCCTCGTTGTGTGAACTGTCATGGTGACCATGCAGTGTCCTCCCGCAACTGTCCCATCTACAAGGAAGAACGCTGTATCCAAGAAATTCGGGTCAAAGATAAAGTGTCCACCTCGGCTGCTCGCAAGCTATTTGCTAGTAGGAAGCCCACGCTGCTCCCAGCGGGGAGATACAGTACTGTCCTTGCCTGTCCTCAGACTACCAGGGAGGTGGCGACACAGGCATGCGATCTGACCTTCAGCACCACGGTCGTCCGTTCGGCCAGTGCTAAGATCGCGCGGTCGATGTCTCCTCTTCCTCCCGTCACCCCTCAGACACAAGCACCTTCATCAGCTTCTGCCAAGACGAAGACCCAGAAGTCAGATGCATGGGCCTTCAAGAAGGAACCGTCCCGTGCAGACTTCCTACGTACCTCGAACTCCAAGCCATCGACCAGTACTTCAACTAAACGACCTTCCAAGAAGGCTCATAGGAAGCACAGTTCTCCTTCTCCGCCACGGCACATTTCTTCTCCTGCACCACCCAGCCGATGCCGCCCCAGGCTGTCATCCCTTTTGCTTGGCCGCACCGCTGGTAGCCGAACATCTGGCTGTTCACCTGCAGAGAAAGCTCCCCCTCCTGGCCATCTTAACAAGATGGCCGATGAACCTATAGAACCAATGGACGATGACTGTCCGCCTACTGATAGCGGCGGCAGAGCTCGCTCGAAGCCAGGCCCTCAGCGGCCTTCGAGGTGACCCCTTCTTTCATCTTCCTTTTCTTCTCACGATGGCACTTATTCACTGGAATATTCGCAGCATTTGCTCGAACCAAGAGGACTTAAAGTTGCTGCTCCGCTTGCACTGTCCGCTCGTCATAGCCCTCCAGGAAACGAAGCTACACCCATGCGATCAAATTGCCTTGGCACACTACACCTCTGTGCGTTTTGACCTACACCCTGTGGTAGGTATTCCGGCTCATGGAGGGGTTATGTTGCTGGTCCGGGATGATATTTACTACGATCCCATCACATTGCACACCGGCTTGCAGGCAGTTGCCATCCGAATTACTCTCCCCACTTTTACATTTTCCATTTGTACCGTTTACACTCCATCGTCGTCTTCCGTTACCAGGGCAGACATGATGCAAATTATTGCTCAGTTATCTGCACCATTTTTGTTAACTGGAGACTTCAATGCCCACCATCCCCTTTGGGGCTCTCCAGCATCCTGCCCGAGGGGCTCTCTGTTAGCAGACCTTTTCAACCAGCTCAATCTTGTCTGCCTCAATACTGGCGCCCCTACTTTTCTTTAGGACACATATCACACCTATTCCCATTTAGACCTCTCTATATGTACTACCCAACTTGCACGCCGGTGTGAGTGGTATGCACTTTCTGATACATATTCGAGCGACCACTTCCCGTGTGTTATCCATCTCCTGCATCATACCCCCTCTCCGTGCTAAACTAGTTGGAACATCTCCAAAGCAGACTGGGGGCTCTTCTCTTCCAGGGCGACCTTTCAGGATCAAACCTTCACAAGCTGCGATAGTCAGGTCGCACACCTCATGGAAGTCATTCTCACTGCTGCTGAATATTCCATCCCTCACACTACTTCTTCTCCACGTCGCGTACCGGTCCCCTGGTGGACCACAGCATGTAGGGACGCTTTACGTGCTTGTCGACGTGCTTTATGCACCTTTAAACACCACCCTACAGTGGCGAATTGTATCAATTATAAACGATTACGTGCGCAGTGTCGTCATATTATTAAAGAAAGCCAGCTGGGCTGCTTTCACAAGCACCTTCAACAGTTTTACTCCTTCTTCTGTTGTCTGGGGTAGCCTGCGCCGGCTATCTGGCACTAAGGTCCACTCACCAGTTTTTGGCTTGACGGTCGCGAATGACGTCCTTGAGGCCCCTGAGGATGTCTCCAATGCCTTTGGGCGCTTTTTCGCAGAGGTTTCGAGCTCCGCTCATTACCACCCTGCCTTCCTCCCCCGAAAACAGGCAGAGGAGGCTAAGCCACCTAACTTCCGCTCCTCGAATCGTGTAAGTTATAATGCACTTGCCCGGTCACGGTTCTCCACTCCAGGGCCTGATTCTATTCATATTCAGATGCTGAAGAACCTTTCTCCTGCGGGTAAAGGTTTCCTTCTTCATACTTATAATCGCGTCTGGATTGAGGGACATGTTCCTGCATGCTGGCGCGAGTCTATTGTTGTACCAATTCCTAAGCCGGGGAAGGACAGGCACTTGCCTTCCAGTTATCGACCCATCTCGCTTACCAGCTGTGTGTGTAAGGGGATGGAGCGAATGGTTAACTCTCGTTTGGTTTGGATGCTCGAATCTCGACGCCTACTTACCAATGTACAATTTGGATTTCGTAGGCGCCGCTCTGCTGTTGACCATCTGGTTACCTTGTCGACCTTCATTATGAATAACTTCTTGCGGTAGCACCCGACCGCGGCTGTGTTCTTTGATTTGGAGAGGGCTTACGACACCTGTTGGAGGGCGGGCATTCTTCGCACCATTCATGCATGGGGCCTTCGCGGTCGCGTCCCACTTATTATTCGTTCCTTTTTAATGGATCGACAGTTCAGGGTACGTGTGGGTTCTGTCCTGTCAGACACCTTTCGCCAGGAGAATGGGGTGCCACAAGGCTCAGTTTTGAGCGTCGCTCTCTTCGCCATAGCGATCAATCCAATAATGGATTGCCTCCCAGCTGATGTATCAGGCTCCCTTTTCGTGGACGATTTTACCATCTATTGCAGCGCGCAGCGTACATGTTTCCTGGAGCGCTGTCTTCAGCGTTCTCTTGACCGTCTTTACTCCTGGAGTGTCGCCAATGGCTTCTGTTTTTCTGCCGAGAAGACGGTCTGTATTAACTTCTGGCGCTACAAAGAATTTCTCCCACCGTCCTTACGACTCGGTTCTGTTGCTCTCCCATTCGTGGAGGCAACAAAATTTTTATGTCTTACATTTGACAGGAAACTTAGCTGGTCTCCACATGTGTCATATTTGGCTGCCCGTTGTACCCGTTCTCTACATGTCCTCCGTGTTCTCAGTGGTATGTCATGGGAAGCGGATCGAACCGTCCTACTTCGCCTATATCGGTCGATCGTCCACTCCAAGCTGGATTATGGGAGCTTCGTATACTCCTCTGCACGGCCGTCCATTTTACGCCACCTCAACTCCATACAACATCGGGGTTTACGTCTTGCGATCGGAGCATTTTGTACTAGTCTTGTCAAGAGTCTTCATGCCAAAGCCGGTGAATTGCCACTCACATACCGGCACGATATACTGCTTTGTCGGTATGCCTGTCGGCTACTGTCAATGCCGGACCACCTGTCTTATCGTTCCTTTTTTGACGACTCTCTCGACCGTCAATACGGGTTGTATGTCTCTGCCCTGCTACCCCCTGGAGTTCGCTTTCGTCGCCTCCTTCAACACCTTGATTTTTCACTCCCTGCAACCTTTAGAGTGGGCGATAGCCACACGCCACCTTGGCTCCAGGCTCAGGTTCGCGTTCACCTTGACCTCAGCTTGCTCCCAAAGGAGGTTACCCCCGGTTCGGTATACCACTCCCGTTTTGTCGAACTTCGTTCGAAGTTCATTAATATGACCTTGATTTATACATGTGGCTCTAAGACCAATGACGGGGTCGGGTGTTCTTTTATTGTCGGGGCACAAAGTTTCAAATACCGGCTCCATGGCCATTGTTCGGTCTTCACAGCTGAGCTCTTTGCCCTCTACCAGGCTGTTCTTCACATCTGCCGCCACCGACATTCTGCTTATGTCATCTGCTCCGATTCCCTGAGCGCCATCCAGAGCCTAAGTGATCCGTATCCAGTTCACCCTTTCGTGCACCGGATCCAACGCTCTCTTCAGCAGCTGGTGGACGACGGTTCTCTGGTTAGCTTTATGTGGGTTCCTGGCCATGTCGGTATCCCTGGGAACGAAGCTGCAGATGCCGCAGCCAAGGCTGCGGTCCTCCAGCCTCGGACAGCTTCTTGTTGTGTCCCTTCATCAGATTGTAGCAGGGTCATTTGTCGGCGCATTTTATCGCTGTGGCATGCCGATTGGGCTGCACTTACGAACAACAAGCTTCGGCCCCCCAGGGGGTCCACAACTCTTTTGTGGATACGTGCGTAGCGAGCACGGGACCCCGAGCTAATATGGCCCTCCTTCCTTTCCGGGCTGCATACCTTCCTTTTCTGCATCCTTCCCTATCCCCCATCTTCGCCCCCCCTCCCCTCACCTCTGGCTCTTTCCATCCCTTTCTCCCCCTCTGGGAGTATGATTTGTGCCTACATCCGGAGACGGACGTTCGTAAATGTAACGCATTCTTCGCCGTCTCTGCTTGTATATCTTCATCCTTCCTTTGTCCTTCTCTTTTCCTTACCTCTTCTCTTTACCCTTTTCTCCGCTGCGGCGTTTGAGACCTCTCTTCTTTCCTTTCCCTTTCTTTGTTTTTCCCTTTCTCTTTCTTCCTCCCTGTGCGTGTCTGAAGGCCGACCCACGCATTTTTGTGCGTAGCCGGTGATGGGGTAACGCGTAATTCCCCACCCCGGTTAGACAGGTAGGACACGTACATACCCCCTGGTAACAGCCAGGCCCAGGGAGGGGTGATTACCCGAGCTGATACCTTCCGAAAGTGCCGATTGGTCTCTCCGTCGGTTTGTCGGGAGCTGTGAACAATCACCTAAGGTGGGAGTTCCCTCAGAGAGGGCCCCCACAAGGGAGGAGCGCGCCATTGGAGACGCCGGTAATCATGGGGGATTCTTCTGCAATGGTTTCCTCACCTTCCACTATGTCTGCTCACAAGCGTAACTTCACTGAGTCTCAGCCACAGACAGTTCTTCCATCGTTGCCACAGTTCCTTGTTGTTTCTTGGTCTGATGAAGGTCACGACTTCTCCACGGTCAACCCTTTCATTATTCAGAAAGGTGTCGACGCAATTGCAGGTCTTGTTAAGTCTTGTTCCAGATTACGGAATGGCTCCTTGTTGTTAGAAACAGTCAGTGCCCTCCAGGCACAAAAATTGCTGCGTACTTCACTTCTCCACACCTTCCCTGCCCACGTGGAACCGCACCGTACTTTAAATTCCACGCGTGGAGTCGTTTATACACGCTCCCTCGATGGATTGTCTGACGACGAAATTCAGCACTACCTGTCTGACCAGGGTGTAACGGCTGTTCATAGAGCTATGAAAAGGGTTGACACGAATATCATTCCAACCCGCACTGTCCTCTTGACATTTGAGAAAGTTCAACTCCCATCCAAAATCAAAGCAGGCTATGAGATAATTTCTGTTCGCCCTTACGTCCCAAACCCTACGCGTTGCTATCAATGTCAGCGGTTCAATCACACCAGCCAGTCCTGTTCCAATCCGGCCAAATGTGTTACGTGTGGCAAGGATGCCCATGAGGGTGCTTGTCCATGTCCATCCCCTCGCTGCATCAACTGTATGGGTGACCACGCTGCTTCCTCTCGAGATTGCCCCATTTTTAAAGACGAAAAGCTCATCCAGGAAATCAGAGTGAAGGAAAAGCTGTCAACCTTTGCTGCTCGAAAATTATTCGCCAGTCGACAGCCCACCATGCCTCAGACAGGAAAATACAGCACTGTCCTTGTTTATCCGCAGCCAACAAAGGAGGCGGCCACACGGACTTGTGACCTCACCTTTAGTGCCACGGTCGTCAGATCGGCCAGCGCAAAGATCGCCCGTTCAACCTCACCACTTTCGCCTGCCCACTCTATGGCTCACCCTTCATCGGGTTCTGCTAAATCTCGAGCCCAAAAGTCAGACACCGAGACTTTGAAAAAAGAGCATACTCGTGAAGATTTTTTACGTACCCTAACTTCACAACCATCGGTTCCTCCTTCATCTAAACATCATATTTCCAAGAAGGCTAATAAGAAACCCAGTTCATCTCCTTCTCCGCCAAGGCGTGTCTCATCTACAGCACCACCTGGCGGAAATCGCCCTCGGCCGTCTTCTGTGTCGCCGAGGCGCACTGGTGGCGACCGATCAACCGGCCGATCGCTGGTGGCAGGAGCTG
Source organism: Schistocerca serialis cubense (assembly GCF_023864345.2). Classification (NCBI taxonomy): domain Eukaryota; kingdom Metazoa; phylum Arthropoda; class Insecta; order Orthoptera; family Acrididae; genus Schistocerca; species Schistocerca serialis. Next base: position 823,795,750 of record NC_064640.1, read on the forward strand.
CTCCTGAACAACCTATGGATCAGGATCTTCTGCCTTCGGCTGAATGCCATTCCATGCTGTCGGTCGCAAGCTCTGAGCAGTCGTTGAGTTGACGGCAACCTTGGTCACATTCCTCCATTTTCTGTTCACCCTATGTCCATTATCCACTGGAATATCCGCAGCATTCAAGCCAATCGGGATGAATTGTTGATCCTCTTACGATCCTACTCGCCGGTCATCTTCTGTCTTCAGGAAACAAAGCTGCGTCCCCATGACCGCTTTGTTCTCCCCCATTTTTCAGTCCGTCCGATTTGATCTCCCCTCTGTTGAAGGCACTCCAGCCCATGGAGGACTCCTGATTCTTCTCCGTGATACTCTCCATTATCACCCAATCCACTTAAACACTTCCTTCCAAGCTGTCGCTGTCCGTCTTTCCCTTTCTGGATATACCTTTTCTCTTTGTACTGTATACATTCCATCATCCACACCAATGGCACGAGCTGATCTCCTTCATCTTCTTGGTCAGCTTCCACCCCCCTATTTGCTGGTTGGGGACTTCAATGCCCACCACCCGCTTTAGGGATCTCCACATCCTTGTCCACGTGGCTCACTATTGCTAGACGTCTTCCACCAAGTGGATCTAGTTTGCCCCAACACTGGGGTCCCTACATTTTTGTCTGCCTCTACGACAAATTTCTCTCATTTGGACCTTTCGGTCGGTACTGTTCCGCTAGCTCGGCGCTTCGAATGGTTCGCCCTTGATGATACACACTCGAGTGAACACTTTCCATGTGTCCTTAGACTGCAGCCCCAACTGCCCTATATGCGCCCGCGACGCTGGAAGTTTGCCCAAGCCGATTGGACACTTTTTTCGTCTCTAGCGGCATTCGATGACCGTCACTTTCCTAGCGTCGGCGATGAGGTCTCACATATTACCGACGTTATTCTTACAGCTGCGGAACGTTCAATACCACGCACCTCCGAATTGCCCCGGCACCCCCCAGTTCCTTGGTGGAACGAGGCATGCCGTGACGTAATATGTGAGCGGCGACGTGCTCTTCGCGTTTTCCGCCACCATCCTACTTTGGCCAACTGTATCCGCTATAAGCAGTTCCGTGCGCGATGCCGTTGCGTCATCCGCGATAGCAAGAAGGCAAGCTGGAAATTCTTTATTAGCTCATTTAACACCTTCACTCCCTCCTCTGGAAGTTTGGAGTCGGATTCGACGGTTATCAGGCGCGCCTAGTTTCTCCCCGGTCTCTGGGCTCACTGTCGCGTGTGATACGTTAGTGGACGCCGTCGCAATTTCTAACTCCTTGGGTAAACACTTTGCTGAGATTTCGAGCTCTTCAAATTAGCCACCAGCGTTTCTCCCGAAGAAACATGCAGCGGAAGTGCAACCTCTTGCTTTCTTCTCTCAAAGTCGCGAGAGCTATAATACTGTTTTCTCCATGCGGGAACTCCAACATGCACTCTCTTCTTCTCGCTCCTCCGCCCCAGGACCGGATGGTATCCACATCCAAATGTTCCTGCATTTATCAACCCATAGTCTGCGTTACCTCCTTCGCCTTTATAATCGAATTTGGACTGACAGTACTTTTCCCAGACGATGGCGGGAAGCTATCGTCGTTCCTGTTCCGAAACCTGGAAAGGACAAACATCTCCCCTCTAGCTATCGCCCCATTTCTCTCGCGAGTAGTGTGTGTAAGGTTTTGGAGCGTATGGTGAATTGCCCTTTAGCTTGGTGGCTGGAGTCCCGCAGTCTTTTAACACCTGCCCAATGCGGTTTCCGAAAGCATCGTTCTGCAGTTGACCATCTTGTTTCTCTCTCCACTTATATCATGAACAATTTTCTCCGGGAACGCCAAACAGTACCAATATTTTTTGATCTGGAGAGAGCATACGATACCTGTTGGAGGACAGGCATCCTCTGCACACTGTTCTCTTGGGGCTTTCGAGGTCGGCTGCCCCTTTTTCTTCGTGAATTTATGACAGAGCGCACATTTAGAGTGCGGGTGAACACTACTCTCTCCCGTACTTTCTCCCAAGAAAACGGGGTACCCTAGGGCTCCGTGCTAAGTGTTGTACTGTTTGCTATTGCCATAAATCCAATTATTGATTGTCTCCTTCCTGATGTCTCGGGCTCCCTCTTTGTGGACGATTTTGCGATCTTCTACAGCTCTCAACGGACCAGCCTTCTTGAACGACGTCTTCAAGGATGTCTCGATTGCCTCTACTCTTAGAGCACCGAAACCGGCTTCCGTTTTTCTCCCAGTAAGACCATTTGTGTTAATTTTTGGCGACGTAAGGAGTTTCTTCCACCCTCCTTACATCTAAGGCATGTCAACCTTCCATTTTCGGACGTCGCTAAATTCTTGGGTCTTATGTTTGACAGAAAACTGTGCTGGTCCTCCCACGTTTCCTATCTTTCGGCTCGCTGTCTGCGATCGCTCAACACCCTCCGTGTCCTGAATGGTATGTCCTGGGGAGCAGACCGAGTGCTCCTTCGCCGCGTCTATTGCGCCTTAGTGCGCTCGAAATTGGACTATGGAATCATAGTTTACTCCTCTGCTCGGCCGTCTATTCTTCGTTGTCTCGACTCTATCCACCACCGAGGATTACGTTTAGTGTCTGGAGGTTTTTACACCAGCCCTGTTGAAAGCCTTTATGCTGAGACTGCTGAACCTCCACTGTCCAATCGGCGAGCAGTCCTTCTGAGTCATTATGCTAGCCATCTGTCTTCCATGCCTGCTAATCCAGCCCATGACATTTTTTTCGACACCTCCTTTGATGTAGGGTATGCAGGCCGCCCCTCCTCCCTACTACCACCGGGAGTCCACGTTTCGTCAACTGCTCCATTCTCTTTCCTTCCGCTTTCCTAAAACCTTCCTGACAACTTGGGGTACAGCACCGCCTTGGCTCCGTCCCCGGATCTGCCTGCTCCGTGACCTTTGTCAATTTCCCAAGGATGGTACCCCTTCACTTGTTTATCGCCGGGCATTTGCTGCTCTATGTGCACAAATGAAGGAAGCCACATTTATTTACACTGATGGCTCGAAAACATCGTTAGGTGTAGGGAGTGCCTATATTGTTGGCAACACCCTAAATCAGTTTCGGCTTCCTGACCAGTGTTCGGTTTATACTGTAGAACTTTATGCTGTTCTCCAGGCTGTCCACTACATCCACCGCCATCAGCGGATACAGTATGTTATCTGCTCAGATTCTCTCAGCTCTCTCCTCAGTCTCCTAGCTCTTTACCCTGTGCACTCTCTGGTCCACCGGATTCAGGACTGTCTGCACTTGCTCCACCTGGGGGCATCTCGGTGGCGTTCCTCTGGCTCCCGGGACACGTTGGTATCTGTGGAAATGAGGCGTCTGATATTGCGGCCAAGGCTGCAGTCTCTCTTCTTCGGCCAGCTATTCAATCGATTCCCATCGCCGATCTACGGAGCATTTTATGTCATCGTGTTGTTCTTGTATGGCACACAGATTGGTCGACACTTCCCCGTAATAAATTGCGGGACGTGAAAGCTCTTCCTTGTGCTTGGACCTCTTCCTCCCGAACGCGTCGTCGGGAGGAGGTAATTTTAACTAGACTCCGGATAGGGCACTGTCTTTTTAGCCATCGACATCTTTTAAGCGGCGATCCTTCCCCACTCTGTCCCCACTGCTCTCAGCTTTGGACGGTAAGACACCTTTTAATTGAGTGCCCCCATTTTACTCCGTTATGCGCCTGTCTACAGCTGTCGCCTGATACATCGTCAATTTTAGCAGATGACACGCGCTCGGCCGATCGCGTTCTCGAGTTTATTAGTGCCAGTGAAATGACGTCAATCATTTGAAGCTTTTTTTTTGGGGACAACCAACCCCTTTCTGTAGTGGATTTTTAAGCCTTCCTTCTGCTTTTAGTTTCTCCAATTTTTTGAGTTTCGTTCCCACTGCTGCTGGTTTCCATTTTCGGTTTTTACTGTTTCCTAAGTCACAGACCGGGCGCTAATGACCATAGCAGTTTTGCGCCCTAAAAAAAAAAAAAAAAAAAAGCTTCGGGCCTTGAAACCTCTTCCCGCGGCTTGGACGTCCTCCTCACGCCCTTCTCGGCAGGAGGAGGTTGTTATGGCCCAGTTACGAATTGGACACTGCCGGTTCAGCCATCGCCATCTGCTGACGGCTGCGCCGGCGCCGTTCTGCCCATGTGGGCAATTGCTGACGGTCCGCCACATTTTAACGTCCTGTCCGGATTTTAATACACTGCATCTTGATCTTGGCCTGCCATGTACTCTAGATGCCATTTTAGCGGATGACCCAGGAGCAGCTGCTCGCGTTCTTCGTTTTATCAACTTGACAAACTTGTCTAAGGGCATTTAATTATGCTGGTTTTTTTTTAATCCTATGTCTGTCAATCGGTCTTTTATCGTGTTTTCCCTTTTAGTTGCTGTTTTAAACTTGTGCCTCGCGGTGCATTCGTAACGTAGTCTGGGCGCTAATGACCTTTGACGTTGTGCGCCCTAAAACCACCAAAAAAAAAAAACCCTTGGTGTGCAGTTCTGTAGCAAAGATTGAAACATATTTAAGCTGTTGCCATCAAAACCATAGTAGAATAACTTATTCAACAAAGTATCATGCTCTGTGCAGTCAAAGCTCTGCTCAGGTACAGAATGTAGCTTGGGAATACCCCTTAGCCTCGAACACACCTAGGACAAATTTTACTATAGAATCCATTGCATCAGTTGTGGATTTACTTTTTCTAAATCCAAATTATTTGTCACTAACTGTATCCAATTTATCCAAGTAAACACTAACTTGGAAGAAAGGACAGATTGCTGCTTACCATAAGGAAGATACATTAAGTTGCAGACAGGCACAGTTAAAAGACAGCCTTCATCAGTAAGAGAGACACACAAACATCGTTCACACACACAAGCAAGCACACGTGACCGCCAACTCCAACATCTCGAGCCAGAATGCTGGAGTTGGTGACGGCGGTGTGTGTTTCTTTTTTTTTTTTTTTTTTTTTTCCTTCCTGCAGTTTCCATTGTTTGATAAACACTAGCTTGATCATAAAAAATTTTATAGAGTACAGGGATTATGGATATAGGCCTACAACTAGCGGGACTGTTCTTTTTGCCTTTTTTATATATAGGCACAACCCCAGAAATTTCTAGTAGATCAAGAAACTTACTATCACCTAGACATATATTTTCACAGTAAGTTAGGGGATAAATTATACAGTCAATAACGTCTTTCAACAAATTGCAAGACAGTTTATAGGTATCAACACTAGCTTAGCTTTTGAAATTTTTCACTATTTTCGGAATGGTTTTTGGACATTCTTCCGTGTAAGTAAACATGCCCAGGGGATGCTTTTCGAACCAGTTATCCATTATACTAAGTGCATTTTCATGGAGGTTTATTTGTGGTACTACTAATATTTTCAGTAGATTGGATGCAAAATTTATTAAATTCTTCTTGGGTTATGGCAATATCATTTTGTTTGGTGTGTACAATAGAGTTGATTACACTCCTGGCTTTTTATGTTTGTTATGGGACTTTTCAGTTTGCTATATTATGTAGTTCATTTGCTTCATCGATTACCTATCTATACTTCTATATAGGCACAATAAAAAAACACACACAAACACACACACAAAATTTCGAGCTTTCGCAACCCACGGTTGCTTCGTCAGGAAAGAGGGAAGGAGAGGGAAAGATGAAAGGGTATGGATTTTAAGGGAGAGGGTAAGGAGTCATTCCAATCCCGCGAGCGGAAAGACTTACCTTAGGGGGAAAAAGGACAGGTATACACTCGTGCGCGCGCGCGCACACACACACATATCCATCCACACATATACAGACACAAGCAGACATATTTAAAGGCGAAGAGTATGGGCAGAGATGTCAGTCAGCCTTTAAATGTGTCTGCTTGTGTCTGTATATGTGCGTATGGATATGTGTGTGTGTGTGTGTGTGTGCGCGAGTGTATACCTGTCCTTTTTTTCCCGCTAAGGTAAGTCTTTCCGCTCCCGGGATTGGAATGACTCCTTACTCTCTCCCTTAAAACCCACATCCTTTGATCATTCCCTCACCTTCCCTCTTTCCTGACGAAGCAACCGTGGGTTGCGAAAGCTCGAAATTTCGTGTGTGTGTTTTTTTTATTGTGCCTATCTACCGGCGTTTTCCCGCTTGGTAAGTCATGGAATCTTTGTTTTTAATGTATTTTTCCCATGTGGAATGTTTCTTTCTATTTTATTTATACTTGTATATACCTTTATACCTATATATACCTTTAGCATACAATACTTTATGCAGTTCAGGATAATTTTTATATTTGCACCAGAATACATTATGACAGTATTTTTCAATTGCCCTAACTCTGGAGTACACCAATCTTTTTTTTTTTTTTTTTTTTTTTTTTTTTTTTTTTTTTTTTTTAAAAGAAAAGCTGCTACTAATATTCCTGTAATTTTTCCAGAGGAATGTTGCTTTCAAACATATTTAAAAATGCAGAGAAAAACTCAGTGAAAACAGTATCAGAGGAACAACGTTGAAGCCTACTGAAAAGGGAGTCCCAGTTTTAACAAGTGAGGGCATGTCTAAACCTATCAATCTTCTCTTTACTAATTGCTCTAGTAGTCACAGTTTTAGATTTTGGTTTGGAGGTGTTGGAAGTTACAATACTACGTCTAATAAATACTGCATCATGATTGAGAAAGAGACACTAATTACATTAGAGGACATAAAAGTTCTCTTAATATTTGTAAATATATTACCAAGACAGGTAGGGCCTCTTGTAGATTTACAGTTAACATACAAAAGGTTAAATTGTTGAAGCACATGTTTGAGCTCAGTCACAGTTTTTTTGTGCTGCAGTATGTCAAAACTTGAACTGACATCCCCACTGATGAGAATTTGTCTGTTTCCCATTTTGGTATAGTACAGATGTACATTAAGAGGTCATCAGTGGCCTGTACACTACTCCTACATCTAGCTCAAGACTCTGTTACTAGATGTGATATTTCCAATTGCATTAATGCATTTCAACACAAAGGGTGTTGAGATATGACCTACCACAGTTTGGCCCAAGAGATGTTTTTATGTGTATTGCTACCTCCTCCTCCCCCCCCCCCCCCCCCCCCTTCCCCCATGCAAGTGATGGAGACGAGTCCTCTATTATACCAACTAGGTAATGTGTAATCATTCAGTACTTTGTACCTAAGCCCTTCCTTTTTACACCAATGTTCACTTAAATATAAAATGTCCAACATGTTTTCATTTGAAAAATCATTAACTATTAGATTTGTATCTGCCATACCTTGAACATTGAGGTAGCCTGTCCTAAACTCTACTTTTGGCATTACTTTTTTCATATATACATAATTGACGTAGGCCAATGTTACTATGTAAAAGTTGATCAGGTTGTGTTCATGTGGCACTGGAACATCCAACCTGGTCTAATCCTGTAAGTTTTTTATCATCTCAGTTGAAACATAACCCAGAGTATTGATCTGTCTTCCTACCTAAGTTTATCCAATAATATTCTTAGACTTGCATCACTTAAAACACATTTACCTAGTTTGTTGAGATGTTGGCCATGCTTGGTATGCCAAACTCTGCGGTAACTACTAGTGTTAGGTAAGGAAACATTCCTAAAGTGTTTACAGATAGCTTTGTACTTCTTCTTGGTTTGCTCCACTTCCTTAGTCACACATGACTACTGAGGCAAATCATGTTGATAAAGCACATCGATGATAATCATATTGGTGTGGGTTAACACTTAGTGTCTTCTTCAGTGTCAATGTAGCTGTCTTCCTCTCATTTCCGCTGATGTTGTTCGCTCCAGCCATTACTACTACAAAGTCTTTGTACTAGGGGGCTGTGCTGTCTTTCTTAATAGATGTTGAAACATCTTGCAAACCAGCCCCTAATTTAACAATTCCTTCTATTTTAAACTCTTCCGGCACAGAAGGTCCACTTCCCATTAACATAACTGATAATCCTCGCGCATAACTGTCTGTGTTAATCTTGATTTTACATTTCTTCTTATATACTAGTTTGCTATTTACTAAGTTTTGAGTGTCTTGCATTGCCTTATCAGATGAGCGTGCTGATGCGATTTCAATATCATCCATGTTTTGGAATGAATTGTGTTTGTTGTTAATTGATAGAACAAAATCCTTCTCATGTTGATGGTTTTGTAAGGACTCCTCTTTGATTTCATAGTTCCGCATGCTCTGCTGGACCTGTTATTGTGAGTTATTAAAGTCCTACCCTTGCTTTCTGGCAATCCTTCTGGTTTAGATATATTGAGACATACTTGATGATTACTCTCTTCCAAGGTATGCTGGAGTCTTTGGTTTTCATCACTCAGTATTTTTAAGTACTCTTGTAGCTCAGCAATAATTCATAACAAAGAATTTTTATCTTCATCAGATAAGTTTTACAATGTTACCTAGGACAAATCCACTCTGTGCTTTCTTCAGGTTGGTCATTTGTGGTAATGTTTGCACAAGTGAAGTGATTCCAATGATCCCACAAATCACCCAAGATACCATTTCTTACATTTCTGTTACATTTTACACACATTTTGGATCAACCTGTTTTTTACGGTAGCTGAATCACTACCTACTACTTCGATCAGTGCCATGTTGTGCAACATATGTACTGAGAAAAAGACTGATAACTGTTTTCAGCTCTGAAGTGTTTACAGTTCTTATCCACAGGTGAACCACACATATATTTGGGGAAAAAAAAAACAAAGAATGCACGTTTTTATTTATCGGTGCCCTGTAGTGTTGAATGTGGATGGCATGTGTAAGTGGCATTTTCATTTTCTTCTTTGCACCTAACGTTGTTACCCGATATGTAAAAATTTCAGCAAAAAATAAAGTTGTGATACAGTTGTCTATGTAACCCACAGGACTTTGAAATTCGTCAAATTAGACCTTTTTTGTGATGGAGTCATCTTTAAGTGAAGGTAAGAACTACCAGTTTCAATTGCCATTTATACTTGATACTAGCACTAAAGAGTTACAGTGCATAAGATGAAGTCTGTACTGTTCCCCTCTGGAATGTTATGATTTTAAGAAATCACAAATGTAAAGCACATCATGGAAAAGTGTGTTTCTCAACATTTTTAATAAAAAACTGAAGATGTATCCTACTTTTTATGCGATATATCAACTTACTGACTGGCGTAGTAGATGCCTAAAAAACTTGAGGTCTGTAGGTCACCTCATTAGTGAGTAGCAAGTGTGTGAAAATACAAAAATTGGTTCTTTACTAATGACCAGTACACGCCATTGTGTCTTCAAACCTGAATTTATCAAAAATGGTTAGAGTTATAACAGTGCTATTTGGCAGTTTTCTATTAAGATATGTAGGTACCCATGTACTGAATATGACTAAATCCTGTCATGGTCGCCTTAGGAGCTACCAAAATATAATTTTAAAGGAATGACCCGTACTGCTCTTGGATCACAGAGATGTATTAGTTTTCTCATCTTGACATTAAGATTTATAAGAAATGTAATTATCAGCTTGAGCTAAATTTTCTTCTAGGTATGGCTGCTTCACACTATTTAAAATTAGACCACCAGCTGCTGGCTGGAGTATGGTAGTGCCACCTATCCCGAAACAGTGATTTTCATGACAGTTTTACATTAATTTGGAAGGCTGCAATTTGATCGTGAGCAGGCAAAGTCAACGAATGTGTATCAAACATAAAGATTTTGATAACAGATTGATATACGGTGTAGCCTGATGTGTACATTTCCACCATATCTAATGCACTTTGGCATATTTGACCTTTCTTGTCATGCAAACTAGAACTGGCGGCTGAAGTCTAAATACCTTTATTGAGTAATAGACATATCTTCTCCTAGTATTCTGGTACGTACAGTGTGGGGCAAATAAAAGTAGCTCGGGCAAGAATATATGATAAGACGACCATTTGTGGCAGCATTGACAGAGAGGGAAAAGACATACAGTTACTTCCAGCACGATGGAGCAACTCCCCATACAGCCGGCTGAACCTTTAGAGCACATTTACACAGTCTACATGCCTTACTGAGTTGTTAGGAGAGGTCAGTCTTGTTGTGGACCTGGCTGGCCAAGCAGGTCACTTGATCTATCATTGTGTGATTAATTTGTGTGGGGAGCCCTCAAGTCTAAGGTGTATTGCCACAACCCTCGTTGTCTTCAAGAACTGCAGCAGAACATATCAGATGATATTGCAGTAATTCCAGCAGATCAGCTTCGATCCATCTTCAGCACCTTGCTGATAAGGGCCCAAAAGTGCCAAGAGATAAATGGTGATTACTTTCAAGATCTGCTGTTTTCTGTTAGTACTGTATTTCCTTTTCTCTGCTGTGTTTCATTGTACACTGGAACTATGTTCCCAGTGCTATTTCTGTTTGCCTCACCCCGTAGATTGTAAATGAAATTTAAAAAAAAATTGCAAGAGAAGGGGTAAGTTATGTTTCCTGAAAATTTTTGATCCAGTTTAATTCTAATGCACAGGAAAGGGAGGGAGGGAGGGTGGGTATGGGTAATGTCTGACACTGCAAATTTTGTTATACTAGTGATGCCAGTTAAGGGAGATTTGGCGAAGAAAGTTTGATCATAACCAAATCTCTCGAAACTAACTGAAGCTTCCCCACATTTGATGGTTAATCAACTGATTCAAAACCATGTGGTGTTCTGGATAATGTATCACTACCACTCCAGTGTCTGCCAGAAAAGTTTTCTATAGTAGCATAGCTAAGTTGGTGGTGAGGAGGAGGTCAGTTCTCCCTGTGCTACATCTACATCTACATCTACATTGATACTACGCAAGACACCCAACGGTGTGTGGCTGAGGGCACTTTACGTGCCACTGTCATTACCTCCCTTTCCTGTTCCAGTCGCGTATGGTTCGCGGGAAGAACGACTGTCTGAAAGCCTCCGTGCGCACTCTAATCTCTCTAATTTTACATTCGTGATCTCCTCGGGAGGTATAAGTAGGGGGAAGCAATATATTCGATACCTCATCCAGAAACGCACCCTCTCAAAACCTGGCGAGCAAGCTACAGTGCGATGCAGAGCGCCTCTCTTGCAGAGTCTGCCACTTGAGTTTATTAAACATCTCCGTAACGCTATCACGGTTACCAAATAACCCTGTGACGAAACGCGCCGCTCTTCTTTGGATCTTCTCTATCTCCTCCGTCAGACCGATCTGGTACGGATCCCACACTGATGAGCAATACTCAAGTATAGGTCGAACGAGTGTTTTGTAAGCCACCTCCTTTGTTGATGGACTACATTTTCTAAGCACTCTCCCAATGAATCTCAACCTGGTACCCGCCTTACCAACAATTAATTTTATATGATCATTCCACTTCAAATTGTTCCGCACGCATACTCCCAGATATTTTACAGAAGTAACTGCTACCAGTGTTTGTTCTGCTATCATATAATCATACATTAAAGGATCCTTCTTTTTATGTATTCGCAATACATTACATTTGTCTATGTTAAGGGTCAGTTGCCACTCCCTGCACCAAGTGCCTATCCGCTGCAGATCTTCCTGCATTTCGCTACAATTTTCTAATGCTGCAACTTCTCTGTATACTACAGCATCATCTGCGAAAAGCCGCATGGAACTTCCGACACTATCTACTAGGTCATTTATATATATTGTGGAAAGCAATGGTCCCATAACACTCCCCTGTGGTACGCCAGAGGTTACTTTAACGTCTGTAGATGTCTCTCCATTGATAACAACATGCTGTGTTCTGTTTGCTAAAAACTCTTCAATCCAGCCACACAGCTGGTCTGATATTCTGTAGGCTCTTACTTTGTTTATCAGGCGACAGTGCGGAACTGTATCGAACGCCTTCCGGAAGTCAAGAAAAATAGCATGTACCTAGGAGCCTGTATCTAATATTTTCTGGGTCTCATGAACAAATAAAGCGAGTTGGGTCTCACACGATCGCTGTTTCCGGAATCCATGTTGATTCCTACATAGTAGATTCTGGGTTTCCAAAACCGACATGATACTCGAGCAAAAAACATGTTCTAAAATTCTACAACAGATCGACGTCAGAGATATAGGTCTATAGTTTTGCGCATCTGCTTGACGACCCTTCTTGAAGACTGGGACTATCTGTGCTCTTTTCCAATCATTTGGAACCCTCCGTTCCTCTAGAGACTTGCGGTACACGGCTGTTAGAAGGGGGGCGAGTTCTTTCGCGTACTCTGTGTAGAATCGAATTGGTATCCCTAATGTCCTCTTCTACATGAATTGCCAATTAGTCGTTTGCTCATCCTCTGACTATGTATGCACACTGTTGCCGCAACTTCATTTTTACAGTGATTGCTATTCAAATATCGCCATAAGGAGACCATGCCTTTCAGTGGCATACTTATGTGACACTACTTCATCTGATTCATACAGCTGTTAGTGGTACAGTTTTAATTATCTGTTGTTGGTGATTCAGTCATATGTGTGTAGACTGTTTGCAAGTGTTCTTTTGCTGTGATAGACCAAGTGATTTGAACCACCATCCTCCTGAATGCAGGTCCAGTATTTATTACTGGGAAAGACCAAGTGGAAGTTGAACTTTCTTTCTGAAAGATTGTGGTTCACACAATCATCCAATCATTCAGATACAGATCTTCTGGGGTTTCCCTAAATTGTTAAAGACAGATGCTTGGGTTGGTCCCTGTAAAAAGGATGTAGCCAACTTCCTTCCCCACCCTTCTACTTCCAAGCTTGTGCTTCATCTCTTCCAAGCTTGTGCTTCATCTCTAATGACATTTTATTGTGAGACTTTAAATCCTACTATTTGCACAGAGAGAAAAATGTGTTCCCTCTCTTAATGTCCCAAATTCTCGGTTGATTACAGTTTGCTGCACTTTCTTAAGAGAAAGCTAACTTTCCAAACTTGTTCACATATTCTATACTGTTTCTTAATTTTGAGTCAGCTTGAATCAGTCCCAAGATAGATGTACACAAAGGGGGAATCACATAGGAAGTGTATGAATTTATTTATTTATTTTTTATTTTCACATCAAGCTCCGTATGACCAAATTGAGGAGGAAATCTCCATGGTCATGGAACATGTCAGTACATGAAATTAAAACATAAAAGTAATAACAGATAAAAATAAATGCTTATGAACCCGAAAAAAGTTAGTCCGTAAATTTGAGTAAACGCAATCAACAATACAACAAGAAGCAGCTTAAGTTTTCAAGGAACTCCTCGACAGAATAGGAGTAGTGACCCACAAGGAAACTCTTCAGTTTTGACTTGAAAGCTCGTGGATCACTGCTAAGATTCTTGAATTCGAGTGGTAGCTTATTGAAAATGGATGCAGCAATATACTGCACACCCTTCTGCACAACAGTTAAGGAAGTCTGATCCAAATGCAGGTTTGATTTCTGCCAAGTATTAACTGAGTGAAAGCTACTTATTCTTGGGAATAAGCTAATATTGTTAACAAGAAATGACAGTAAGGAATATATATATTGAGAGGCCAATGTCAAAATACCCAGGCTCGTGAACAGGGGTTGACAAGAGGTTCGTGAACTTGCACCACTTATTGCCTGAACTGCCCATTTCTGAGCCAAAAATATCCTTTTAGAATGTGGAGAGTTACCCCAAAATAATAACATCAGACGGCATGAGTGAATGAAAATAAGTAAAGTAGACCAATTTTCGTGTCGAATGATCACTCACTTCAGATACAATTCGAATAGTGAAAATGGCAGCATTAAGTCTTTTAGCAAGATCCTGAGTGTGGGCTTTCCACGAGAGCTTACTATCTATCTGAACACCTAGAAGTTTGAACTTTTCAGTTTCACTAATCATATGCCCATTCTGTGAAATTAAAACATCAGGTTTAGTTGTATTGTACGAGTCTTACTGTGATTTGGAGATAGTTTATTTTCTACAAGCCATGAACTTACGTCATGAACTGCTCTATTTGAAACCAAGCCAATGTTGCACACAACATCTTTTACTACCAAGCTAGTGTCATCAGCAAACAGAATTATTTTAGAGTTACTCGCAATATTAGAGGACATATCATTTATATGAATAAGGAACTAGAGTGGCTCCAACACTGATCCCTGGGGCATCCCCACTGAGACCCCACATCACAGCCATTCTCAACATTATGAATAATGACCTTTTACTCTCTGTTGCTAAAGTAAGAGGTGAACCAATTGTGAGTAAATCACCGTATTCCATAATGGGCCAACTTCTGGAGCAATATTTTGTGATCAACACAGTCAAATGCCGGAGTTAAATAAAAAAATATGCCTGGCATTCGAGACCTTCTGTTTAACCCATCCAGTACCTCATAGAGGAAAGAGAATATAGCATTTTCAGTTGTTAAACAACTTCTAAAGCCGAACTCTACATTTGATAGCAAATCGTGTGATATAAAATGATCAATTATCCTTACATACACAGCCTTTTCAATAACTGTAGCAAACACTGATGGCATAGAAATAGCTCTAAAATTATCTACATTATCCCTTTCTCCCTTCTTATAAAGTGGCTTTACTACTGAGTACTTTAATCGTTCAGGAAACTGACCATTCCTAAAGGAAAAATTACGAATATGGCTAAATACAAGGCTAACATGTGCAGCACAGTATTTAATATTCTGCTAGGCACTCCATCATAACCATGAGAGTCCTTAGTTTTCAGTGATTTAATTATTGACTCAATCTCCCTCTTGTCTGTTTCAAAGAGGAGTATTTCAGACATCAATCTCAGAAAGGCATTTGCCAAGAAAGTTATATGATTCCCTATAGGAACTAAATTTTTATTTAATTCACCAGCAATGCTCAGAAAATGATTGTTAAATACCGTACATATATCTGATTTATCAGTAACAGAAATATTTTTACTGCGAACTGACTTAATATTGTCGCGCTTGTGCTGCTGACGGGACGTTTCCGTCACAACTGACCATATGGTTTTAATTTTATCTTGTGAATTAGCTTTTCTGTTTGCATACCACATACTCTTAGCCTTCCTAATAACATTTTTAAGCACCTCACTACTGTCACTTGGTTGTGACTACTTCTAACATTTTCATATAATTCCTGCTTTGTTCTACATGATATCCTTATCCCACTAGTCAGCACCCAGGCTGCCTGTTACTGGTAGTACCCCGTTCAGAATGTTCGAATGGGAAGCCACTCTCAGAGAGCACGAGAAATGTGTTACGGAAAGCATTACGTTTATCATCTGTTATTGGCACTATAAACATCCTGCCACACTCGTTCCATGACAAGGTTTAAAAAACTCTCTAATGCTGTTGGATTAACTTTCCTACATAGTTTGTAATGAAGTGTAACATTTGTTTGAGTACTAAAGCCTTTGAGTGTTAGGATTTGTGCATCGTGGTCTGAGAGGCTGTTCACCCTTTTCCTAACAGAATGCCTATCCTAGTAACGAAGAAAGAATAAAAATATTGTCTATGGCTGTGCTACTGTTCCTCTGCACCCTAGTTGGAAAAAACACAATCTGCTTCAGATCATATTAATTTCGGAGCTCTACAAACAGCCTCTTTTTTTTCTTTCTCCCCACCATCATATACAAAATTTATATTGAAGTCACCACATATAACAAATTTCTGGTACTTCCTGCAAAGTGAATCAAGAACACTCTCTAGCTTGAGCTGTCTTTGTGACAGGTAATTCCAGAAGTGTAAAACCCTGTTGACCCTGCAGATTCTTCCACCAAAAGCATGTGATGTTTTACTTTGAGTAGCTCAGAGAAAATGTGCATAAGCACAGAAACTGGAAATCTGTGATAAAGAAAATAGGTTTCAGTTTTTGAGGATAAACGTTACTGGAAGATGAACTGTTACTGATTTCAACAATTTCCAGTAGGTGGTTTTTGCCAAAACTGTTTTACATTTCTGTAATCACAAGTATTCCACACATGGAAAAATTGCTACCTGAAAAAATGTATCGAAAGAAAATTCATTTGTGGAGAAAACTGTGGAATTACCGATGCGTGCCTGAGCATTTGTAAAGGCTTGGAAGGGCTTGCCTTAAAATCTACTAAGCGGTTACGAAATGGTTCCTTATTGGTCGAGCAGAACTTCTTAAGAACTCACAAAAATTGGGTGGCTATGACGTAACTCGAGCAAGGGTGTGGTCACATGCAATGATATTATTGACATAGATATCTCAGAACTAAAATGAGAATGGCATCACAGGAGATAATGGGTGTGGAACAAGGACATCAAGGAACAATGGGGCAATTGAGAAGACTGCCACCTCAACTGCAACCTTCATTTCTCCGATGCTGCATTATGGCAAGGTTCCTCCGACTTAGGCATTATGTACCTAACCCTATGTGTTGCAATAAATGGCCATACAATACTGAATTGTGAAGGTTAAGCAACCTGCACTGCCCTGGTCTTGAATTGGTACCCTCCTGGGCTCTGCTGTGCTGTGGCCGGAATGCCCTGGAAGGCAGATCACTGGTGGGAAGGTGTAAAGTCTAAGAAGGTGGACTCGGGGCCTGCAGTCAGACTGATTGTGGTGAAGGCTCAGACTCATGGTGGTTGCTTGTAGAACCATATCACCTCTCTTCATGGTTGGTGCTGCCAGATTAGAACCCGTTGGCTAGAAATACTGGGTGTTTGTACTCGTTAGGTGCTCATTTGTTGAGCCAATGCACTGCTTCTAACCACGTATGGTGTAAAAAGTCCATCACTCAAAGTTGTGGAAACTGCCCAGCCAGTCCTGCAGAAATCCTGTCCTCTTGCTGTGTCATCAGTATTGCAATGCTGAGGCTGGATCGGCCCAGAGTGTATGAACAGGCCAGTTGCCACAACTGCCATGACAGTGTTTGGGCTCCCGCCAGCTTAGAAGGCTTTTTGTACCTACTGAGGCAGAGCTACTATTTTCATAGTGGTGCCCCAAAAATAGTGGCTACTCTACATACCTCCCTTCTTCAGTATACCGGGTCTCTGCCTCTGGTTGATCTGCAAAGACTCAACGTACATGAAAAACAGTGTACAATATATTCATTTGCTCCTTATGTGCTTGTCAGCTTGAACCGCAGTGTTCAGCAGCTGTGAACTCAATCTACAATTCTAGCTAACTGGTTTTCAGTTTACGTGTATCTAGTAACGTAGTAACGTGCCTGAAATCTCCACTGCAACTGACAGGATAGTGTGCTCAAATGCCCACTCTTGCTTACAGTTACTTGACAGTAAATTCATCTCATGGACTCCTTGTAAAATTGCACAACAGAATTCAACTGTTAGCATTGTTGGCACTTATGCAAAATGTCGTTTGCCATAAAAAAAGAAATAAAAGCCACTTAAGTGTACCATGCTGTTAGGTGCATCAGCATTCTGTCACATAAGTAAAAAATCTGCAGACCATTTTAAATGCTAGGAAACAGATTCCATAGCTTTTGTACATTAAATGCTCACATATCACAACAATTTTTAACCCTTCATTTCCCACTTTTTTTGTGGATTATACATGATTGATAATCCAGTCTGCTGGTCGCTGGTGTAGTGGGGGTTCACATGGATGGGCAGCCCTCCATTTAAGGCAGATGAAGGCTGCACAGAACAGAGTCAGAAGTGTTGTGGTGCTGGATACTGTGAGACTAATGATCATAATGGTCATAACTGTAAGACACTTTTTCCTGCTACTGCTGCACATGCTGAAGGATTTATTCCACAGGTATATACTCCCTCCTGGGTTGCTACGAGTTGGTTCAGGCAGAGGATGAGGTCAGATTCTAATGTACCATTGAGTTAGGTCAGATTTAATGCTGGGAGCACCAATAGTGGTTTGTCCGGCTAGTACAACTGTGTTTATGTTATGTTCATACTGGTGGTCCCCATAACAGTAGCTGTAAGGTGAAATGTAGGCCCCGTTATTTTGTAAATTGTCTCGCTAATTAGCAATCCACAGCCATGTAATCCCAGTCACATTGTTCCTGGGTCATTCCATGTCAGACTGCCAAATTTCAGAATGTTTTCCTGCTCGGGCATCACCTTATGTAAACATTTTTTCATGTCCCTGATGAACACTGGTTAAGTTTAACATTCCTCGAAGCAATACTGGCTGGGATATAGTTGGAGTGAGTGTGAATTTCTGGCACCTTTGAGCTGTTATATCTTGGACAGCATTTTGTTGGAAGAAATGAAATGTGGCCATATGAAAAGAATTTTAAGAACCATATTCAGCCAGAAAAATTAAGACAAATTCGCTCAGAAAAGTCAGCCCCCCCTAAAATTGCTGGGACCACAATTAATGCTTACAGATACTGTGAGACTGAAAAAACTCAAACAAGCAATTCAGAACCAGAGAAGAGGAATGTTGAGCAAGGGCGTACACATTCTCCATGACAATGCTCGCCCACACATCGCTCGGCAAACCGTTGCCCTCCTGCAACAGTTTCAGTGGAACACAATCACCCACCCACCCTGTAGCCCTGACTTGGCACCCAGTGACTATCACCTGTTCCCTGGGTTGAAAGGACATTTGGCTGGAAAGCGATTCAGTTCCAACAGTGTGGTGAAAGAAGAGGTTCACAACTTTCTGAACAGCATGGCGGCGAGCTGGTATGACATGGGCATACAAAAACTGCCACAGTGTCTACAAAAATGCATCGACAGAATTGGTGATTGTTGAAAAATAGCTAAATGTTCAAGCTGTAAACTGATGTAAACTATTGTAGAAATAAACAGGTCTATGTACTTATAAAAAAAATAGGAGACCTTACTTTTGGGATTACCCTCGTACAATATCCCCTGTTAGTCGTATTTGGTACGGGTCACAGACATATGAGTGGTATTCTAGAATAGGTTGTATGAGTGATTTGTAAGCAATCTCCTTCATAAACTGGTTGCATTTCTCCAGTATTCTACCAATAAACCAAAGTCTACCACGTGCTTTACCTGTGACTGAGACTGTGATCATACCAGTTCATAACCATACAAAGTGTTAAAACTCGGCTTTTTGTATTAGTTGGCCAATTCCATCTGTGACTTGTTGATATACCAGTCATAGGATAACGCCCTTTTTTATCATTTTGTGAAGACACAATTTTACATTTGTGAACATTTAAATCAAGTTGCCAATCTTTGCATCACTTTGAAATCTTACCGAGATCTGACTGAATATTTATACAGCTTCTTTCAGACAGTACTTCATTGTAGGTAACTGAATCATCTGCAAAAAGTCTGAGGTTACTATTAATACGGTCTTCAAGGTCATTAATATAAAACATGAATAGCAAGGACCCCAACACACTTTCCTGGGGCACACCTGAAGTTGCATGTACTACATCTGATGGTGATCTCCATCCATGATAACATGCTGTGTCCTCCCTACCAAAAAATCTTCAATTCAGTCACAAATTTCACTTGATACCCCATATGAACATACATTTGACAATATGCATAGATGTGGTTGTGATTCGGATGCCTTTCAGAATTCAAGAAATACTGCATCTACCTGACTGCCCTGATCCATAGCTTTCAGTAAGTCACGTGAGAGAAGTGTGAGTTAGGTTTCATATGTTCGAAGTTTTCATTCTGTTTGTAATACCACATTATGTTTGAGCTCAGAATATGTTCTAAGATTCTACAAGAAATGAATCTCAAGGATAATGGACGGTAGTTTTGTGGATCATTTCTACTATCCTCCTTGTAAACATATGTGATATGTACTTTCTTCCAACTACTGGACACAGTTTTTTCTTTGTGATATTAGATAGGTTATAGTTAGAAGGGAGGCTAACTCGGCCCCAAATTCGGGATGGACTCTGATAGGGATTCCATCAGGCCATCAGCTTTGTTCAGTTTTCATGCTTTCAGCTGTTTCTCAGCTCCACTAACACTTACTGCGCTCATCTTTTCAGTGGTAGAAAGATTAAACTGGGGCGATTCTCCAGGGTTTTCCTGTGTAAAGGAACATTTGAAAAACAGTTAATCGTTTGTGCTTTTCCTTTGCTACCCTTAATTTCAGTTTGTATCTCATATGCAAGTGACTATACATTATCTTTGGTGCCACTAACAGCCTTTACATACAACCAGAATTTCTTTGAGTTTTATATAAGATCATTTGACAGTATTCTGCTGCAGTAGTCATTGAAGGCTTCATGCATTCCTTTCTTGACAGCCAAGTATGTTTCACTCGGCATCTCCTATCCATAGCCCTATGCTTTCTTTTACACCTGTTATGTAGTAGTCTCGGTTTCTTTAGAAGTTTCTTTACAGTGACTGTAAATCGTGGAGGTTTCCTCCCATTATGAACTGTTCTACTGGGTACATATCTTTCCAGTGCCTGGCCAACTATTCTTTTAAACTTGAGCCAGAGTTTCTCAACATGCTCCTGCCGTGTACTGATAGTTTAAAGTTCATCATTGAGATATGGCACTACTGATTTTTTGCCTAGTTTACTGAACATATATACCTTTGTGTTAGTTTACCTTTGTACTTTGGTAATCATTGTTGCAACATTCGTGTCATGATCACTAATACCAGTTTTGATGTAGACATTCTCAAAGAGATCAAGTCCCTTAGTTGCTTTATTGATCCAATATATTTCCGTCATGAGTGGGGTTCTGAACTATTTGTTCTAGGTAATTGTCAGCAAAGGTATTTAGTACATGATGTCTGGTCATGTTCACTACTAATAAAACTGCAAGTTTCCCAATTTATTGTTGGATGATTACTGTGTGATTGGGGAACTTAGGCATAAGTTAACTGAGGTTTGGTTTAAAATTTTCAGTTAAATCAGGAGGGGAATGTGGCAGTCGATAGAAGGATCCAATCACCACTTTATGCCCACTCCTGATACTGAGTCTTGCCAAGTCAGCTCTTGGATATGCCCATCATCTACAGCCCCATCACTCTTTTTTAAAATCCCCCTCCCCCAGCACCCAACCAACCACATTTGTGCTGTTGCAAGGTATTTAGTACTACGAGGACATGCCAAAAAGTAATGCCCCCGAATTTTTTATGTGAAAACTCTTAAAGCTTGCTATATAAAACAGATGTTATTACCATGTCTTCATGTCTAAATATTTGTTTCTCACCATACACACAGGTGATGGACACATTTCCACAAATGAGATACAAGTTTGTAATTTTAAAAAAAAATTTTTTTAATTTATGGACACAATCACATGTATATGACACAGTCGTAACCGATTTCAGCCATGCAATGACCATCTTTAGATTCTAAAGGCGGCATACACTGAACACAGGTTCATGGGTTCGACAACGCATGAACCTGTGTTCATTGTATGCCGCCTTTAGAATCTGAAAATTGTTATTGTATGGATGAAACTGGTAATGACTGTGTCATAAATATGTGATTGCGTCTACAAATAAACAAAAAAAAATTTACAAAATAATCAGTCACGCATTCCATAGACAAAATGTCCTTATTTCCAGAGACAAGTTTGTTGATACCGCCACTGTAGAATGTTTGACTTTGTTGATGGAGCTACAACCTCACCTCTGCTTGCAACACTTCATCACTATCAAAGTGAAGACCTCGAATGTATTCTGTAAGTTATGGAAACAGATGAAAATTGGATGGGACCAAGTTGGACTGTGTGGAGGATGATCAATAACAATGAACTCGAGGCATTGAATTGTTGCAGATGTCGCAGTGCCCATGTGGGGTTTGGCATTGTCATGCTGAAGGAGTGGGTGATTCATGTGTGGACAGGCTCTTCAATTTCAGAACCCGATTACAGCACCCTGTTTCTCGTGCACAAACTTGTTTTATGTTCAACTCGGAGACCTCTAGTGGCAGATGGCTGCAAACATGTAGACATGAATTATAAAGATGTAGAATATTCATAATTTTCGTTTTATTTAAAAAGTGTTAAGAGTTTTTATATAAAAGTGGAACTTGCCCTAGTGGACGAAGGTGCTCAGCACCAGGATACCTGCAGCAGCGTAGGACCCCGCTGCGGTTCCAGGGGTTAGAATAGGCCCAAGGTATTCCTGCCTGTCATAACAGGCAACTAAAAGGAGCCTCAAACGTTTTGGCCTTCAGTGAAGGCCCCCGTAGGGTTTGATCTCCATTCTCCAAAATTCTTGTGAAAATCGAGCTAATTGGGGAAGGGGGCCTTACATGGTGCATCGTGTCCCTAGTGCACTGAAACCTTCAGCGTTCTTTATCACCGTGACTTTGCAGTTCCACTCATTCTCCATATGTTTCATGAGGGTATCTTCCCGCGTGCCTTTTCCTCCATCCACTGTGCGGTGTCTCTTTCTGCGCTGACGATGATCGTGGACTTCTTTGCACCTCATATCCAACATGGTAGTCAGTCCGTTGCGGTGGGGCTGCAGTGTACCCTATTGGTTGTAGCCCCCTGACAACACAGGGATCACTGTGCTGATGCCTGCGCCGTTAACTCCTCACATATACCAAGGAGTAGATATCCATCTCCCTGGTGCCTTTGCTGAAGCTGGGTGGTGCCCGTGGTGAGGGCCCCTGGTCAGAGTGGGTGGCATTAGGGCGAATGACATGCCATGACGTGTACTACATCATCTCTTGCTGGTGGTCCAACACCAGCGTTCTCTATATGGTCGAGATCTAACTTTAATGCGAAGAAGTAGGACTCCAAATCGTGACCACACCAAGGGAGGAACGCCTGGCTAAGTATGGCAGTGACCTTAATTTGCCCCAGTATCTCGTACGTACGAGAGCTGATGGGGAATCTTTCATCTTTTTTGTGGAGTATTTAGAGGACAAGTTTGGGTAGGTGGAGGGATTGTCCAAAATGCGATTCTATTTCACAGGGACTTTCTTTCGCAGCCTGATGATGAGCTGCATTCCAATTTAGAGCGGCGAGGGGTTCATTTTGTGCGGCGCTTCCATCGGGGTCCGAGGGATAATGAGGTTGCCACCAGTGCCTTCATCTTGGCCTTCGAGGGTGACACATTACCTGAGAAGGTCAAGGTCTACTGCTGTGATGTCAAGCCATATATCCCTCCCTCAATGTGGTGCTGGAAGTTCGGCCATATGTCTTCCCATTGTACTTCCAGCGTCACCTGTCGAGATTGTGGACGTTCTTCACATCCCAATACTCTATGTGCCCCCCCCCCTCCCCCCCCCGCCCCATATGTGTCAACTGCAGAGAGCACCATTTGCCTCGCCAGACTGCAGGATTCTACAGAACGAAAGGAAAATCATGGAATACAAGACACTGGACTGACTGACCTACACTGAGGCTACGAGAAAATTTGAACAGCTACATCCTGTGCATATGACATCCTCTCATGCCACCACTAAGACAAAGGTTGTAGCCCCATCAGTTCTGCCATTTACAGTTGGCTCTCAGAGCTGTAAGACTCCACCTGCACCTTGATGGTGGGGGGCACTTCTATCCCTGTTGCTCCTGCAGCACCTACTTTGGAAGCAATGCCCCCTCAACCATCAGGGCATAGTCCCCACTTCTCAACTGGAGAAGCATCAGTCTTCTTCAGCTCCTCTCACTAAGAAAGGGTCTCTTGGGTCGCTCCCTTCCCAGGTTCCTATCAGTTGGAAAGTGGACACCCACCAGTGGCTGAAGCGCCCACAGGCAGCTGGTCATAGGGCTTCATGATCCTCCTGTGTCCCTTAGTCTGAATCAGCGAAGCTCTCCCAGCCAGAGAATCCTAAGGAGCAGCGAGATAAACCTAAAAAGAAAAAGACCCCCAAGAACCAAGACACTGCGGTGGCACCCACACTACCACTACCTACAGGCTCTGCATCTGAGTCTGAGGTGGAGATTCTGTCGTCCCCCGAGGACCTATATCTCGCTGGCCGCTCGGACACAATGGATATTGATTGCACAGGTACTCAGTAGGTGGTAGCATGTGACCCTGAGGCGTAAATTGCCTCCTTGAGTGCTTCATGCCTTCCCAGCCTCATGATAATGTCATCCTCCAGTGGAATTGCTGCGGTTTTTCCCACCAGCTGGCTGAAATATGGCAGATGTTAAGCTTGCATTGCCCTCCAGGAAACCTGGTTCCCGGCAAAGCGGACCCCTGCCCTCCGCAGCTATAGGGGATATTACAAGAACCATACCGAATATAATAGTGTCAGGTGTTGTTTGCATCTGTATCCTGGACTCGGTATGTAGTGAAACTGTGCCCCTTCAAACTCTTCTTGAAGCTGTGGCTGTCTGGAAATAACAGTCCGCAATGTACATCTTCCTCCAGGTGGTGCCGCATCCCTGAACATATTGGCTGCACTGATTCATCAACATATTTTTATGCCCATAACCCCTTGTGGGGTGGCACCATGCTTACTGGTCGAGGTCGAAAATTTACTGTCTAAACTCGACCTCTGCCTCTTAAATACTAGGGCCCCCACACATTTCAGTGTGGCTCATAGTACTTACTCGGCCATTGATTTATTACTTTGCAGCCCAGGACTTCTCCCATCTGTCTACTGGAGAGCCCACAATGACTTGTGTGGTAGTGACCACTTCCCCATCTTCCTATCACTCCCCCGGTGTCTTTCCCCAGATGTCTACCCAGGTGAGCTTTAAACAAGGCAGACTGGGAAGCTTTCACCTCTGCTGTTACCATTGAATCTCCCCCACATGGTACCATTGATGTGGTGGTTGAGCGGGTTACCAGAACAATCATTTCTGCAGCAGAAAATGTAATCCCTTGTTCCATAGGGTGCCCCCAGTGGAAGTCAGTACGTTGGTGGTCGCCGGAAATTGCTGAGGCCGTTAAAGAGTGTCGATGAGCTCTACAGTTACATGAGTGGCACCCTTCCCTGAAGCACTTAATAGCTTTTAAATGTCGCCGTGCCCACATTTGCAAACTTATAAAAATAGCCGGCCGGAGTGGCCGAGCAGTTCTAGGCGCTACAGTCTAGAGCTGCGCGACCACTATGGTCGCTGGTTCGAATCCTGCCATGGTCATGGATGTGTGTGATGTCCTTAGGTTAGTTAGGTTTAAGTAGTTCTAAGTTGTAGGGGACTGATGACCTCAGCAGCTGAGTCCCATAGTGCTCAGAGCCATTTTTTTTTTATAAAAAGACGAAAACAGGTGTTTTATGATAGGTACATCTCAAACATTGGGTACCATACGTTGCCTTCACAAGTCTGGACGAAGATCAGACGTGTCTTTGGGTACCAGACCCCGACAGGTGTCCGTGGCCTTAATATCAATGGAGTGTTATCTACCGACGCAAACGCAATTGCTGAGCTCTATGCTTGAGCCTCTGCTTTGGAGAATTACTCTGCAGCCTTTCGTACTCTCAAACGGCGGATGGAAGGGAAATTCTTCTCATTAACTGAACATCACAGTGTACCCTATAATGTTCCATTTACTTAGTGGGAGCTCCCCAACGTCCTTGCACATTGTCCTGACACAGCTCCTTGGCCAGATCGGATCCATGGTCAGATGATTAAACATCTCTCATCGGACTACCAGCGAGACCTCCTCATGATCTTCAACCAGATCTGGTGCAACAGCATATTCCCATCACAATGGTGGGAGAACACCATCATTCCAGTGCTAAAACCCAGTAAAAACCTGCTTGATGTGGATAGCTACCAGCCAATCAGCCTCAACATAATTCTTTGTAAGCTGTTAGAACGTATGATAAGTTGGCAGTTGTGTCGGCAGTTGTGTTGGCTCCTGGAGTCACGTGGCCTACTGGCTCCATGTCAGGGCCACTTCCGCCAGGCTCGCTCTACCACTGATAATCTTGTGTCCCTAGAGTCTGCCATACGAACAGCCTTTTCCAGATGCTTGCTGTCTTTCTTGATTTGCGAAAAGTGTATGACACTACATGACGACATCATATCCTTGCCACATTGTATGAGTGAGGTCTCCGAGGTCCACCCGTGATTTTTACCGAGAATTTCCTGTCACCTCGTGCTTTCCATGTCCAAGTTGGTGCCTCCCATAGTTCCCCCATATCCAGGAGAATGGGGTCCCACAGGGCTCTGTATTGAGTGTCTCTTTATTTTTAGTGGCCATTAATGGTCTAGCAGCAGTTGTAGGGTCGTCCGTCTCACCTTCTCTGTATGCAGACGACTTCTGCATTTCATACTGCTCCACCAGTACTGGTGTTGCTGAGTGGTGGTACCTACAGGGAGCCATCCACAAGGTGCAATCATGGGCTCTAGCCCACAGCTTCCAGTTTTCGGCTGCAAAGTCGTGTGTTATGAACTTCTGTCAGCGTCGTACCATTCATCCAGAACCTAAACTTTACCTTAATGACAATCCACTCACTGTAGTGGAGACATATTGATTCTGAGGACTGGTTTTCAACACTTGATTGACTTTGCTCCCCCACCTTCGTCAGCTTAGGCGGAAGTGCTGGCAGCCCCACAGTGCCCTCCGGTGCCTGAGCAACACCAACTGGGGTGCAGATCGTTCTACACTGCTGCATCTCTACAGAGCCCTTGTTCGGTCCTGCCTTGACTATGGGAGACTGGTGTATGGTTCGGCAGCACCCTCAGCCTTGCAGTAACTAGACCCAGTGCACCACTGTGGAGTTTGACTAGTGATGGGAGCTTTTAGGACAAATCCAGTGACCAGTTTACTGGTGGGGGCTGGAGTCATTCCATTACAGATCAGGCGTGCACAACTGCACGTGAGTTAGATCACACACATTCGTAGTTCTCCTGAGCATACAAATTACTGTCTCCTTTTCCCAACCATCGTGGTTCATCTCCCGCATCGGCGGCCCAGGTCAGGGCTTAAGATTGCTGTTTGCATCCGATCCCTTCTGTCTGAATTGGAGTCCTTCCCTTTACCACCTCTACTCAAGGTCCATTCACATACACCTCCACGGTGTAAACCTAGGCCGTAGCTTTGTCTGAATCTTTCACATGGCCCTAAGGACTCAGTTAAACCCGTGGCTCTCCGCTGTCAGTTCCTCTCGATTCTTGACATGTCCCGGGGCTCTGAAGTAGTTTACACCGATGGCTTGATGGTCACGTTGGCTTCACCTGTGTTCACAGAGGACATATTGAACAGCACTTCTTGCCAGATTGCTGCAGTTTCACTGCAGAGCTGGCGGCCATATCTTTTGCTCTTGACTGCATCTGTTCATGTCCTGGTGAGTTGTTTCTTCTCTGTAGTGACTCCTCAGCCTCAAAGCTATCGACCAGTGCTACCCTTGCCATCCTTTGGTAGCGACCATCCAGGATTCCATCTATGCCCTGGAATGGTCCCATCATTCAGTGTTGTTTGTCTGGATCCCAGGGCACGTCGGAATCCCAGGCAATGAACTTGCTGACAGGCTGGCCAAACAGGGTACACGGAACCCGCTTTTGGAGATCAGCATCCCTGTAACTGACGTTCATTCATTGTTACACCGCAAGTTTTTCAGCTTTGGGATAAGGAATGGCATAACCTCGGCACGCATAACAAAGTGCATGTCATTAAGGGGGCTGTGAATGTGTCGAAGTCCTCCATGTGGGCCTCGTGCAGGGACTCTGTGGTTCTCTGTCGACTCCGCATTGGCCACGCTTGGGTGACCCATGGCTATCTCCTGCGCCATGAAGACCCACCTCAGTGTCGGTGCGGCATCCAGTTGACAGTGGCCAATATTCTGTTGCACTGCCCTACTTTGGCTGCCATATGACGTAATATTCGGTTTCCAGACTTGTTTCCATTCATTTTAGCTGACAATGCCTCATCGGCTGATTTAGTTTTATGTTTTATATGTGAGGGTGGGTTTTATCATTCTATGTACGTTTTAGCGCATGTCCTTTGTCCCTCTGTGTCCTCCATCCTAGTAGTTTTATGCTGGAGGTTTTAATGTGGACTGATGACCATAGATGTTAAGTCCCATAGTGCTCAGAGCCATTTGAACCATTTTAATGTGTTGCAGAGTGGTTGCCTTATCCTCTCATGATCAGCCAGCCATGGTCATCTGATCTCTTGTTTTAATCCCTTCTACCTGTTTCTTGCATGTCTCTGTGGTTTTCTTGTCCTATTTTGTCAATTGTAGTGTTCATTGCTCTTCTGTCTTTCTTGTGGTTTTTTCCCTTTCTCCCAGTTTTGTGTTGTAAGTCGCATTTGTTTTATTATCGCCCTTGTGGAATTGTTTTAATAGGAACAAGGGACCGATGACCGAGCAGTTTGGTCCCATGCACCCCTCTTTAAATCAACCAACCAACCATCAAACCAATGTGGGATGGTGAATGACTGCATTGTCCTGGCCTTGAATTGTTGTCCTCCAGGGCAGAAGTCCGCTGTGGCCATAGCAAGTTGCAGGGCAGCTCGCCAGTGCGAGGGCACCAAGTCCAAGAAGGTGGACTGTGAGTCTGGTGGTGAAGGCTCAAACTTGTGGTGGCTGCTTGCAGGACCAAATTACCTTGTCAACTGACATAGCCCTCTCCTCATGGTTGGCACTGCCAGAGTGGATTCCCTTTAGCTAGAATTACTGGGTATTTTTACTGGTTCTGTGCTCATTTTGTTGCTGCGATGTACTGCTTCTAACCATGTACAGTATACTAAGTCCAGCACTCAGTGTGGAAACTGGCCATCCACCTCCACAGTAGCCATATCCTCTTGCTGTGTCATTGGTATTGCAATGCTCAGGCCAGTTCAGCTCATAATGTGTGAATAGGCCGGTTGCTGCAACTGCCATGATGGTGTTTTGGCTCCCGCCAGCTTCTAAGGCTTCTCACACATGCTGTGGCAAAGCTGCAATTTTCGTAGTAGCACACAAACAGTAGTGGCTGCGCTACATACATCATCAGGCCTGCAAATGAAAGACGTCCTTCCCACCCCTCCTAAAGTGGTATTCTGCTCCTCACCCAACCTCCACAATATCCTGATCCATCCCTGTGACACTCCCACTCCCAACCACTGTCGCGGGGGTCATATCCCTGTGCAAGATCCAGGTGTCAGACCCGCACCATTCACTCACACAGTACACCCTACTCTAGTCCTATCCCAGGCTTATCCTGTCCCACCAGTGGCAGGGCCACCTGTGAAAGCAGCCATGCCATATACCATATTTGCTGCAATTCCTGCACAGCGTATTACCCGTGTATGACCACTGCCAAACAGCAACCAGGAGCAGAGTTGACTGACCACCCAGTGGCAGAACACTCTGCTGAGCACAACATGCTAGAGTTCAACAGCTGCCTCACAACCCATGCCATTTTAGTTCTTCACCCAGGTATCAGCTTTTCTCAACTACGTGGATGGGAGCTATCCTTGCAACATGTCCTCCATTCCCACACTCCTCCTGGCATCAAATTTCTGCTAACCCACTGCACCCACACCCTCTACGCAAGTCTCCCCTCCATCTGCTCTGTCACCCCTCCCAGTGCACTTCTCCATATTATCATCATACACTATGACTCACTGGCTCTGGTGCCTGTATGTCACATTCCTATCCTGCATACCAGCTGCCTCCCTCTTAGCCATCGGCTATCTTTCCCCAACCCCTCCTGTCGCTTCCTGCCTCCTTACTTCTTCACCCGTCCACTCCCTCCCTGACAACACACAAAACACTTAACCCCAGTATACTTCCTAGACTGCAAGCCCAGTGATATGTGTTCAGCTGGCCCAATGTAACTGCAAGAGTATGTGGGTGTATGCGCATATATATGTGTACTCTAGTTTGTTAAATGATTTGTCCCTAAGCTAGTAAAGTTTTCATTCATTTTGTGTGCATGTCTGTGACTCAGCACTTATACTATTCAGTGAAGTGCCTCATTGATTTCTTAATTATTTACTTCAAGAAAGAAATAGGTATGGCATTTCTGAAGCTACTTACATTATTTTCAAGTTTTAGAGTGACAGTAACTCATGTTTTTTCCCTGATGTGGTATTCTGCAGACATTAAGGGCATTACTAAATAGCTCCAAGAGCCACAGGAATACTGTGTGATGAGTGTTTATTGTCAGGAGTGCCCTAGGGCAGTGTAATAGGACTGATCTTACTCCCTATATGCATAAATGATCTGATGGACAGGGTGAGCAGCAGTCTGTGGCTGTTTGCTGATAATGCTGAGTTGTACGGGAAGATGTCATTGAGTGTCTGTAGGAGGATACAAGATGACTTAGACAAAATTTGTAGTTGGTGTGATGAGTGATAGCCTGCTCTAAATCTAGAAAAAATTTAAGTTAATGTAGATGTGTAGGTAAAACAAGTCCATGATGACCAAATGGAGCAATACCAGTGTGCTGCTTGATACAGTCATGTCGATTAAATAGCTTGGCATAATGTTTCAAAGTGATATGAAATGGAACAAGCACATAAGGATGGTAGTAGGGAGGGTAAATGAGTGACTTTGGTCTTTGGAAAGTGGACATCATATGTAAAGGAGACTGTGCAAACCATTCTTGAATACTGCTAGAGGGCTTGGGATCCCCACCTGGTTGGGTTGGACATCAAAGCAATTGAGAGGTGGGCTGTTAGATTTGTTACTGGTAGGTTCAATCAGCACACAATTATTATGGAGATGCCTCATGAACTCAAATGGAAATCCCTGGAGGGGAGAAGATGTTTTCGCAGAACACTGTTGAGGAAATTTAAAGAACCAGCATTTGCAGCTGACTACAGAAAGATTCTGCTGTTGCCAACATACATTTTGCATAATGACCATGAAGATATACCCCCTGCAGGTCCGGGGGTTAGAATAGGCCTGAGGTTTTCCTGCCTGTCGTATGAGGAGACTAAAAGGAGTTTCACACATTTTGGCCTCCATTCTCCAAAATTTTCCCGAAGAGCGAGCCAATTGGGGAAGGGCACCTTACAAGGTGTGTCGTGTCCATCTTGAATTGAGATCTTTAGCCCACTTTCTCGTTGTCGCTTTGCAGTCCTGCCCATTCTCCATCTCTTGGGTGAGGACATCTTCCTGGGTGCGTTTTCCACCATGCACTATGCAGTGTCGATTTCTGTGTCGACGATGACCATGGACTTCTTCGCACCTGATATCCAGCATGGTAGCCAGTCGGTTGTGGTGGGGCCATCATGTACCCTGTTGATTGTAGTCCCCTGACAACACAGGGATTGCTCTGCTGATGCCTGCGCCGTTACCTCCCTATGTATGCCAAGGGGTAGATGCGCATCCCCTGGGGCATCGGGACTCCCGGCAATGACCATCCTGCCAGGTGGCCTTTGCTGTGGCTGGGTGGCGCATTTGGGGAGGACCCCTGGTCAGAGTCAGTGGCATCAGGGCGGATGATGCACGACGAAGCGTAGTACATCATCTCTTGCTGGTGGTGAAACACCAGCAGTCTCCAAGCAATGACGAGCTCAATTCAACGCACAGAGTACGACCCCAAATCGTTCCACTCCCTGGCCACACCATGGGAGGAACAGCAAGCAAAGGATGGCAGCAGATATTATTTGCCCCGGTACCTTGTATGTTCGAGAGCTGATGGCGAATCTTTCAAGACGATGAAACCTCAGTTTTTTGTTGAGCATTTAGAGGACAAGTTCGGGGAGGTAGAGGGCTTGTCCAAAATGAGATCTGGGGCAGTCTTGATCAAAACAGCATCCTGTTCCCAGTCACGGGAGTTACTTGCATGTGACAAGCTGGGGGGATGTTTCTGTAACCAACACACCCCATAAGAGCTTAAATATGGTCCAGGGTATCGTATTTCACAGAGACCTTTTGCAGTCCGATGATGAGCTGTGCATCAATTTAGAGCGGCGAGGTGTACATTTCGTTCGGCATGTCCACCGGGTACCAAAGGATAATCAGGTTGCCACCGGTGCCTTCATCTTGGCCTTCGAGGGTGATACATTGCCCGAGAAGGTCAAGATGATGGACTACCTGTGTGATGTAAAGCCCTATATCCCTCCCCCGATGCGGTGCTTTAAGTGTTTCTGTAACCATCTGTAACCATCACACCCCATAAGAGCTTAAATATGGTCCAGGGTATCATATTTCACAGAGACCTTTTGCAGTCCGATGATGAGCTGTGCATCAATTTAGAGCGACGAGGTGTACATTTCCCGCTGTACTTCCAGCATCACATGCCGAGATTGCGGATGCCCGTCACATCCCATTACACCATATGCCCCGCCTCCCATCTGTGTCAGCTGTGGAGAGCACCATTCGCCTTGCTCGCCTTTCTGCAGGATTCTCCAGAAAGAAAGGAAAATCATTGAGTAAAAGACCCTGGTCAGACTGACCTACACTGAGGCTAAGAGAATATTTGAACGCCAGCATCCTGTGCATATGACATCGTCTTACGCCGCCGCTACAACAGTTCTGGCACCATCAGCTCCACCAACACAGGTCACCTCTAAGAGCAGGAAGATTGCAGCTGCCCCCTTGATGGTGGAGGTCATTTCCCTCCCTGTTGCTCCTGCACCACCTACTTTGGGAGAAACACCCCCCCCCCCCCCCCCAATCATCGTGGACATCCATCCCCACTTCTAAGCCGGAGAAGTGTAAGTCTTCTTCGGCTTCTCTCGCTAGGGAGGGGTCCCTTGGGTCCCTCCCTTCCCAGGTTCCTTCTAGTGGGAAAGACGACACCTGCCAGTGGCTGAAGAGCCCAAAAAGCAGCTGGTCATACGGCTTCACACTCATCCTCAGTCCTGGAGATTGAGCCAGTGAACTCCTCTGAGCCAGGGAAACCCAAGGAGCAGCGAGGGAAATCCAAAAAGAAAACCCCTAAGACCAAGGAAATTGCGGTGGCACTCACACCTCGGCTACCTACAAGCTCTGCAGCTGAGGCTAGGGTGGAGATTTTGGCATCCACTGAGGACCTAGGTCTCTCCAGACCCTCAGACACAATGGATATAGACTGCTCAGGCAATAAATCGGTGGCAGTTGGTGACTGTGAGGCGTAAACTGCCTCATTGAATGTTCCATGCCTTCCCAGTCTCACGACGTCATCCTCCAGTGAAATTGTGGCTGTTTTTTACACCGCATGGCTGAGCTACGGCAACTATTAAGCGTTACACCTGCTATCTGCATTGCCGTCCAGGAAACCTGGTTCCCAGCAATGTGGACCCCTGCACTCTGCGGCTATAAGGGATATTACAGGAACCGTAGTGACTATAATCGAGTGTCAGGTGGAGTCTGCGTTTTGTCCTAAACTTGGTTTGTAGTGAACATGTGCCACTTCAAACCCATCTTGAGGCTGTGGCTGTCAGAATGACGACGACACAGGAAATAACTGTCTGCAATGTATATGTTCCTGTGGATGGTGCAGTACCCCTGAATGTGTGAGCTGCACTGATTGATCAACTCTGTAAACCTTTCCTTCTTCTGGGAGATTTTAATGCCCATAACCCCTTGTGGGGTGGTACCATGCTTACTGGTCGAGGCAGAGATGTTGAAACTTTACTGTCTCAGTTCGACCTCTGCCTCTTAAATACTGGGGCACCACACATTTCAGTGTGGCTCATGGTAGTTACTCGGCCATTGATTTATCAATTTGCAGTCCATGACTTCTCCCATCTATCCACTGGAGAGCACATGATGACCTGTGTGGTAGTGACCACTTCCCCATCTTCCTGTCACTCCCCCAGCGTCAGGCACATGGATACCTGCCCAGATGGGCTTTGAACAAGGTGGACTGGGGAACTTTTACCTTTGCTGTCACCACTGAATCTCCTCCACACGGTAACATTGATATGACTAGCACAATTGTTTCTGCCACAGGAAACACGATCCCTTGCTCTTTAGGGTGCCTGAGGCGTAAGGCAGTCACTTGGTGGTTTCCGGAAGTCGCTGAAGGAATTAAGTAGCGTCGGCGAGCTCTACAGTGGCATAAGCGGCACCCTTCTCCGGAGCACCTCGTAGCCTATAAATGGCTCTGGGCCCGTATTCGCTACCTTATCAAACATGGGAAGAAGTGTTGGGAGAGATATGTCTCAACCATTGGATGCCACATGTCACCTTTCCAAGTCTGGGCAAAGATCAAACGTCGTTTCAGGTATAGGCCCCAACACCTGTCTCCGGTGTTGCCATAAATGGCAAGTTATGTACTGACGCAAACGCGATTGTCTAGCACTTTGCTGAGCACTTCGCTCATGCCTCTGCATCAGAGAATTACCCGCTAGCCTTTTGCACACTCAAACGGCGGCTGGAAGGGAATATCCTCTCATTGACTGCACCCTGCAGTGAAAGTGAATCCTATAACGCCCCATTTACGGAGTTGGGAGCTCCTCAGTGCCCTTGCACGTTGCCCCGACACAGCTCCTGGGCCTGATCGCATCCACAGCCAGATGATTAAACATCTCTCATCTGACTACAAGCGACATCTTTTCGTCATCTTGAACTGGATCTGGTGCAATGGCATCTATCCATTGCAGTGGCGGGAGAGCACCATCATTCCAGTGCCCAAACCCGGTAAAAACCTGCTTGATGTGGATAACTATTGGCCCATCGGCCTCACCTGTGTTCTTTGTAAGCTGCTGGAACGTATGGTACGTCAGCAGTTGGGTTGGGTCCTGGAGTCATGTGGCTTGCTGGCTCCATGTCAGAGCGGCTTCTGCCAGGGTTGCTCTACCACTGATGATCTTGTGTCCATCAAGTCTGCCATCTGAACAGCCTTTTCGAGATGGCAAGACCTGGTTGCCATCTTTTTTGACTTGCGTAAAGCATACGACATGACTTGGCGACATAGTATCCTTGCCACATTGTATGAGTGGGGTCTCCAGGGACCACTCCTGATTTTTATCCAAAACTTTCTGTCGCTCCGTACTTCCCGTGCCCAAGTTGGTGACTCCCATAGATCCATACATGTCCAGGAGAATGGAGTCCCGCAGGGCTCTGTATTGAGTGTCTCTCTATTTTTAGTAGCCATTAATGGTCTAGCAGTAGCTGTTGAGCCCTCCGTCTCACCTTCTCTGTATGCAGACAACTTCTGCATTTCGTACTGCTGCTCCAGTACTGCTGTTGCTGAGCGGCACCTCCAGGGAGCCATCCACAAGGCGCAGTCATGGGCTCTAGCCCATGGCTTCCAGTTTTCAGCTGCAAAGTTGTGTCTCATGCACTTCTGTCAGCAGCGTACCGTTCATCCGGAACCCACACTTTACCTTAATGATGATCCACTCACTGTAGTGGAGACATATCAATTCCTAGGACTGGTTTTTGAGGCCCGATTGACTTGGCTCCCTCATTTTCCTCAGCTTAAGCCTCATTTTCGTCAGTTTAAGCGGAATTTCTGGCAGCACCTCAATGCCCTCCGTTGCCTGAGCAACACCAGTTGGTGTTCAGATCGCTGTACGCTGCTGCAGCTCTACAGAGCCCTTGTCCAATTGTGAATTGGTTCAAATGGCTCTGAGCATTATGGGACTTAACATCTATGGTCATCAGTCCCCGAGAACTTAGAACTACTTAAACGTAACTAACCTAAGGACATCACACAACACCCAGTCATCACGAGGCAGAGAAAATCCCTGACCCCGCCGGGAATCTAACCCGGGAACCCAGGCGTGGGAAGTGAGAACGCTACCGCACGACCACGAGCTGTGGACCAATTGTGAATTGACTATGGTAGTGTGGTTTATGGTTCAGCAGCACCTTCAGCATTGCATTTACTCGACCCTGTGCACCACTGTGGGGTTCGACTAGTGACAGGAGCTTTTAGGATGAGTCCGGTGACCAGCTTACTGGTGGAGGCTGGTGTCCCTCCACTGCAGATCAGATGTACGCAACTGCTCGCTAGTTACGCAGCACAAATTCATAGTTCCCCTGAGCATCCAAATTACCGTCTCCTTTTCTTGCCCGTGGCAGTCCATTTCCCGCATCGGCGTCCAAGATCAGGACTAACGGTTGCAGTTTGTGTGCGGTCGCTTCTCTCCGTACCGGAGTTCTTCTCTTCACCACCTCTACTTGCGGTCCGTTCACATACGCCTCGGCCGCAGCTTCGTCTGGATCTTTTGCGTGGCCCTAAGGACCCCATTAATCTCGCCGCTCTCCGCTGTCACTTCCTCTCGATTCTTGACGTGTTTCGGAGCTCTGAAGTGGTTTACACTGACGGCTCAATGAGTGTTGGTCACATAGGCTTTGCATATGTTCATGGAGGACATATTGAGCAGCACTCCTTGCCAGTTGGCTGCAGTGTTTTCACTGCAGAGCTGGCAGCCATATCTTGTGCTCTTGAGTTCATCCGCTCATGCCCTGTTGAGTGTACTGACTCTTTGAGCAGCCTGCAAGATATGGACCAGTGCTACCCTTGCCACCCTCTGGTAGCATCCATTCAGGAGTCCATCTATGTTCTGGAACAGTCCCGCCGTTCCGTCTTGTTTGTGTGGACCCCAGGACACGTCGGAATTCCCGGCAACGGACTTGCCGACAGGCTGGCCAAACAGACGACGCCGAATCCACTTCCGGAGATAGGCATCTCCGAAGCTGACTTGCTTTCTTTCTCACACCACAGGGTTTTCCGGGTTTGGGAGACGGAATGGCATAACAGCATGCACAACAAACAGTCATTAAGGAGACTATGAATGTGTGGAAGTCTTCCATGCAGGCCTCTCGCAGGGAATAAGTTGTCCTCTGCCAGCTCCGCATTGGCCATACGTGGCTAACGCATGGTTACCTACTCCGACACGAGGACCCACCTCAGTGTCGCTGTGGCTCCCAAATGACAGTCATCCACCTAATGCTGGACTGCCCACTTTTAAGCCGCTCTGCGGCAGACTCTTAACTTTCCCAGCACCCTGCCTTCGGTGTTGGACGACAGTGCCTCCACAGCAGCTTTAGTTTTACGTTTTATCTGTGAGAGTGGGTTTTATACTTCTACGTAGGTTTTAGCACATGTACTTTGTCCCTGTGTGTCCTCCACTCTAGCGCTTTTAGGGTGGAGATTTTAATGTGTTGCAGAGTGGCTGACTTTCCCTTTTTATTCTCGTGGTTGACCAGCCACTGTAATTTGCTTACATGTTTTACTCTCTTCTGTTTCTAGTGTCTCTCTGTTGCTTTCTTGTCCTCTTTTGTTCCTTTTAGTGTTCATTGCATTCCCTTCATTCTTGTGGCTTTTTCTTCCTTTCTGCTTTGTGTTATATGTTTCGTCTGTTTTATTCTCACACTTGTGGCATTGTTTTGTTAGGAACAAGGGACCGATGACTTTGTAGTTTCGTCCCTTCTCGTGCCTTTAAACCAACCAACCAGCCAACCAACCAACCATGAAGATATATATGGAAGCATATAGATAGTAGTTTTTTCCTCACACTATTTGCGAATGGAACTGGAAAGGAAGTGACTATAGTTCAATTCTTTTATCTTGGCGGTTCGCGCATGCCCGCCCAGATGCGGGAGATTGCTGCGTTGCCAGTTGTACGCGCCAAGAGAACAGCGCCATAGTATAGTTCGCAAACTTACGTTTAGGGGGGAGCGAGCAGTTTATGAAGTAAAGCCACCACGGCCGCATTAACCCTTTCGCTGCTGCAGAGACATGCTCCCCGCATTCCGGGCTGTGCGCGATTTTGTCATCACTGCACTGCTCACCGAGCGAGGTGGCGCAGTGATTAGCACACTGGACTCGCATTCGGGAGGACGACGGTTCAATCCTGCGTCCGGCCATCCGTATTTAGGTTTTCCGTGATTTCCCTAAATCGCTCCAGGCAAATGCCGCGATGGTTCCTTTGAAAGGGCACGGCCGACTACCTTCCCCGTCCTTCCCCAATTCGATGAGACCGATGACCTCGCTGTTTGGTCTCTTCCCCCAAACAACCCAACCCCCCAACTGCACTGCTCGCCTGTGCAGACACGTGGTGTTTCGACTGCTTTGACACACTTTATCATTCGATTTCACAAAAACTATTTGCCCCAAAAATTTGATTTTTACACATCTTCTTGACTGATACCTCCCCACATAACTGACTTAATTTTGTTTGGATGTTCAACGCAGTTATTCTGCAGCATTACATGTAGTAAACCACTGCACAAAAATTTGAAGAGTTTGCAGAGGTAAAAGTCCATAGCATATACTTTCC
The DNA here is from genome assembly GCF_023864345.2 of Schistocerca serialis cubense. NCBI lineage: Eukaryota > Metazoa > Arthropoda > Insecta > Orthoptera > Acrididae > Schistocerca > Schistocerca serialis. Next base: position 823,833,609 of record NC_064640.1, read on the forward strand.
ACATTGTCGATTTTAGTTGCCACTACAAATTTCAAAAAATTACATTCAAACGAATAAAATTCATAAAGTAAGACACTTCGATATTGTTTTTAAATAAAGAAAATATTAAGCATCAAACAAGATTTGAACTCACAACCTTTCGCTTGGCAACCAAAATATTTAACCATTACGCTAACGCAGCTCATCCTTCAATAAATATCCGGCAGGACTTTAAAATGGCACGCAAAATACCGACAAACACTGCTGGTATGACTATGAATTACTCACATTTCGTCGAAGTACAATAGGAAATAAACAATTACCGCTCTTCTTTATTGCGAAAAAGAGGTTAGTGAGAATGATACAGACACCTTTCCTTGTTATCGCCTGAATTGGAGGCTTATTGCTTGTTTGTTTTAATTAATTAATACAATATGAAGCAATTGGTATAAAGAATGCTTTTTCCAAACTTTCTGTAAAAGAAAGTCTGCTATCAAGACATTGCTTTTGTTCAATTACTTTATTTATGACTGAACGTTTCTAAAACTGAAGTCACTCGTCCGTGCTCTGCACTGCAGTCGAGCTCTGGCAACGTCATTCTCTGTTCATTGGCTGACTATGTTTTGTGACGTCAGATGCGCAGAACGAACCTAAACTCGGCCGCCGTCGTAAATGATGTGCACTTTAGTAGAGGGACAAGATGTCCTCCGCCATGCACCGTGAAATGGCTTGTGGAGTATGTATGTTAATGAAGGTCTACTTAATGAATATTACTAGGGGTGTTCAATGTGTAATGCAACACTTTTGTTCTGAAAACCAGTTGGTTTTTTTCAGGATTCCAATACATCAGAGCCGGCCACAGTGTCCAAGATTCATGTTTGCAGCATGTGCAGGCTGTGGGCAGGCCAAGACTCAGCCTCCCACTCTGCTTTGCTCAGTCCTTAGAAGTACGTGGAACAGTGCTATGTTTCATTTAGCATTGCAGTGCGGTATTTTTCAGTTGGTAAAACTCGGAGTTCGGCAGAATCGTACTGTCAGCGCTGTTTAACCTTCGCTGTTTGATCGTGGCGTGAAGGTCCAGTGGCTGTTTGCTCAAAAAGAGGCAATCTAGCGAACTGTCTTCACAATCTGTTAAAATGAATGGGAATGACAGGAGAGAGGGATGAGAATTAGCAATTTGCATAAGCGACAGATACTACATATTTGCTATGAAATGACATTACAATACCATGCAGAAAGAATTTAAAGATTTAGTTGACAATGAAAGAGCAAAGAATTACAATGATCAGCAGATGTAACTCATTGTTCTGTACATCAAAAAGCACTTTCTGCTAAATTTGCTGGCCTGCAGCATGTGAAGAAATTGGTGATACAAATAATAAAAATTTCTGAAGTCGCACGCATTATTCCATTCAGAATCAACAGTTTTCAGTGGAACTGAATGAATAGTATGGATACTTGATATATTACTGCAAAGTATGTTGGTTAAGTCAAGGAACATGTCTGGAATGATTTATCAATTTAAAACTTGCTATTGTTTAATTTATTAAGGACAAAGGTGTGCAAGAACTAAAATTAGAATGGAATGTAGACTTCGCGTTTTAAATGGATTTCACTGCACATTGCCCCCAGCAAGATGTTACAAAGTAACTTATTTCTGATTTGATGGGGATACATTTAAAAAGAACATCAAATTGTTGAACGCAAAGTTTGAAGAATTCAGTGTGGCCTTGAAGGAATTACAAAAATAGTTTTATAAAGATCTTGAGGGCACTGTCTATCTTACATCTGTTTCTGATCTGTTTTTGAGATCGTTTGCCATTTCAGTTGAAAGCACCACTGTGCATGTGCAGATGTAACTGATTGACCTGCAAGGTAATTCTGGTTTTAATGAGAAATCTTTTTGTGCTAAAACTGCTCAGCATGTCAGCATTGCTTTCCTCAGGTAAAGTTTCCAAGTCTCCATAATGAGGTTGCAAAAACGCTACAATACTTTGATTGACATATTTGTGTGAAGGACCTCTTTTCAATTATGAAATTAAGTAAGTTGCGATATGTGGCAAATTATGTGTCAAACTCAGTGAAATTGTATAGATCTGTCTATACACCAACAGTTTGTACCAGTTAAAAATCATATTATGTCTTCAGTGCACCAAAAATAATTAAAAAATACTGGAAATTTGTTTTGTGTGTGTTCTATGTTGTTGAGAAATGTAAAATATAAAACCAAGTAGCATGCGGTGCGACTGTACTGACATTTTAAATGCAGCACATTCACAGTTTTCCCTCTTACCCCTCTTTGTGCTCAGACAGCGTGGTGTGGTAGTGGGGGAAATGTGAAGCAAAGCTAAGCACTTTGGCACTCGTGCCCAGGCCAGGCCCATGAGCTGAATTCTTGGCCATCCATGCAATACATCATTTTATTCCCCACTCTTTTGGCTACAAAACCCTATTTTACAACATAATTTCAGTTCAGTGTGGCAGCCTTATGCCATCTTTCAGGGAGGGCTTGTATGCCCGCATGGTACTACTCTACTGGTCGATGTCAGACCTAACATCTTGCTGCTTCAACAACCGCCCCATCATCTATGTACTGCTTCCCGTGGAGTGCATCCTTCATTAGGCCAAACAGATGGAAGTTGGAAGGTGCAGCACCTGGGCCGGGCTATAGGGTGGATGAGGAAGAACAGTCCAATGAAGTTTTGTGAGCTCCTCTTGGATGCACAGCCGTATGTGAGGCCTTGCAGTGTCATGAAGAAAGATAAGTTTTTTGCATTTTTGTGACACTGAACACTCTAAAGTCATTTCTTCAATTTTCTGAGGGTAATGCAATACATTTCTGAGTTCACTGTTATGGCGTCAAAATGTATAGGCTCTAGCACAGCCAGGAAATCTGGCAAAAACCCTGGAATTTTTTAGAAGTCTGGGCTTTTGGTTTTGAGTTAAATTATTGTCATTGTGACTGGTAAGAACTGATACACTAACAAAGAATTTTACTTTAGCCCACTACTACAGCAAACTACTGCACCAATAAAACATAAATGAGAGAAAAACACCAATATAAAACTTAAGTTACAAAGAAAATGCACCACTTGCAACAAAACATGGTGCACACAACTGTCTGCCAGCAACAAAATGTGTCAAAGGCTTTAGGACAAAGACTATGCAATACTCCATAACAACAAACTGCTTTCGATGAGCGTGGCATCACAAGAGTTTAAATTCTAACAGGTTGCGGGAAAATTTGTGAAACGTAGTTTGAGAAACTTTACTTTAAAAGTAAATATACTTTTATACAAGATAAATTATGTTAAGTGTCGGACTCTGCAATGAATTTTTTAAATCACAGAGTGTTTGACTTTCATTCAAACCTTAACACTTTGTTGACCAGTCACTTGGAAAAATTTTGAGCACAGAAGACCAGCCATTGATGCCACTATTTCAAATTTTACCAGCACATTTGCGTTTGATATGTCTTGCGGTAGCATTCTCGCTTCCTGAGTACGGGGTCCCGGGTTCAATTCCTGGTGGGGTCAGGGATTTTCCTTGCCTCAAGATGATTGGGTGTTGTGTCATCTTCATAATCATCATTCGTCCGCATTATGGTCAGAGGAAGGCAATGGCAGTTGTGATGACCGGGTGGACTATCTCACAAGTGTTATCCTTACTGCTGCAGAACTCTTTGCACTTCCTCAGTTCCACGTCATGTCCCATTCCCTTGGTGGACTGAGGCATGTCACAACGCAATTCATGCACAGAGACGTGCTTTCTGCATTTTTAACTGCATCCCTGTGCTGGAAAATTGCATTCATTATTTCCAGCGTGCAAAGTGTCGTCGAGTTCTTCGGGATAGCAAGAGAGCTAGTTGGATTTTGTTCACTAGTTCCTTTAACAGTTCCACACCTTTCTCTGTTGTTTGGGCCAACCTCTGATGGCTCTCTGGAACAAAGATCCAGTCCCCCATTTCTGTCCTGACAGTAGGCGCCGCTGTCATCGTGGATCCTGTTGCTATCTCCAACACCTTGGGCCGCCATTTTGCGGAAGTTTTGATCTCTTTCCACTATCACCCTGCCCTTATCCATAGGAGGCTCGGGCGATACCCTCCTCTTCTCAGAATCGTGAGTGCTACAATGCCGCCTTCACTATGAGGTGGTAGCTAGATCATGCTCTCAGTTCATCCCGGTCCTCCACCCCAGGACCAGACACTATCCACAGTGATTTCCCTACATCTACATCTACATTTATACTCTGCAAGCCACCCAATGGTGTGTGGCGGAGGGCACTTTACGTGCCACTGTCATTACCTCCCTTTCCTGTTCCAGTCGCGTATGGTTCGCGGGAAGAACGACTGTCTGAAAGCCTCTGTGCCCACTCTAATCTCTCTAATTTTACATTCGTGATCTCCTCGGGAGGTATAAGTAGGGAGAAGCAATATATTCGATACCTCATCCAGAAACGCACCCTCTCGAAACCTGGCGAGCAAGCTACACCGCGATGCAGAGCACCTCTCTTGCAGAGTCTGCCACTTGAGTTTATTAAACATCTCCGTAACGCTATCACGGTATAGGTCGAACGAGTGTTTTGTAAGCCACCTCCTTTGTTGATGGACTACATTTTCTAAGGACTCTCCCAATGAATCTCAACCTGGTACCCGCCTTACCAACAATTAATTTTATATGATCATTCCACTTCAAATCGTTCAGCACGCATACTCCCAGATATTTTACAGAAGTAACTGCTACCAGTGTTTGTTCCACTATCATATAATCATACAATAAAGGATCCTTCTTCCTATGTATTCGCAATACATTACATTTGCCTATGTTAAGGGTCAGTTGCCACTCCCTGCACCAAGTGCCTATCCGCTGCAGATCTTCCAGCATTTCGCTACAATTTTCTAATGCTGCAACTTCTCTGTATACTACAGCATCATCCGCGAAAAGCCGCATGGAACTTCCGACACTATCTACTAGGTCATTTATATATATTGTGAAAAGCAATGGTCCCATAACACTCCCCTGTGGCACGCCAGAGGTTACTTTAACGTCTGTAGACGTCTCTCCATTGATAACAACATGCTGTGTTCTGTTTGCTAAAAACTCTTCAATCCAGCCACACAGCTGGTCTGATATTCCGTAGGCTCTTACTTTGTTTATCAGGCGACAGTGCGGAACTGTATCGAACGCCTTCCGGAAGTCAAGAAAAATAGCATCTACCTGGGAGCCTGTATCTAATATTTTCTGGGTCTCATGAACAAATAAAGCGAGTTGGGTCTCACACGATCGCTGTTTCCGGAATCCATGTTGATTCCTACATAGTAGATTCTGGGTTTCCAAAACCGACATGATACTCGAGCAAAAAACATGTTCTAAAATTCTACAACAGATCGACGTCAGAGATATAGGTCTATAGTTTTGCGCATCTGCTCGACGACCCTTCTTGAAGACTGGGACTACCTGTGCTCTTTTCCAATCATTTGGAACCCTCCGTTCCTCTAGAGACTTGCGGTACACGGCTGTTAGAAGGGGGGCAAGTTCTTTCGCGTACTCTGTGTAGAATCGAATTGGTAGCCCGTCAGGTCCAGTGGACTTCCCTCTATTGAGTGATTCCAGTTGCTTTTCTATTCCTTGGACACTTATTTCGATGTCAGCTATTTTTTCGTTTGTGCGAGGATTTAGAGAAGGAACTGCAGTGTGGTCTTCCTCTGTGAAACAGCTTTGGAAAAAGGTGTTTAATATTTCAGCTTTACGCGTGTCATCCTCTGTTTCAATGCCATCATCATCCCGTAGTGTCTGGATATGCTGTTTCGAGCCACTTACTGATTTAACGTAAGACCAGAACTTCCTAGGATTTTCTGTCAAGTCGGTACATAGAATTTTACTTTCGAATTCACTGAACGCTTCACGCAAAGCCCTCCTTACGCTAACTTTGACATCGTTTAGCTTCTGTTTGTCTGAGAGGTTTTGGCTGCGTTTAAACTTGGAGTGAAGCTCTCTTTGCTTTCGCAATAGTTTCCTAACTTTGTTGTTGTACCACGGTGGGTTTTTCCCGTCCCTCACAGTTTTACTCGGCACGTACCTGTCTAAAACGCATTTTAGGATTACCTTGAACTTTTTCCATAAACACTCAACATTGTCAGTGTCGGAACAGAAATTTTCGTTTTGATCTGTTAGGTAGTCTGAAATCTGCCTTCCATTACTCTTGCTAAACAGATAAACCTTCCTCCCTTTTTTTATATTCCTATTAACTTCCATATTCAGGGATGCTGCAACGGCCTTATGATCACTGATTCCCTGTTCTGTACATACAGAGTCGAAAAGTTCGGGTCTGTTTGTTATCAGTAGGTTCAAGATGTTATCTCCACGAGTCGGTTCTCTGTTTAATTGCTCGAGGTAATTTTCGGATAGTGCACTCAGTATAATGTCACTCGATGCTCTGTCCCTACCACCTGTCCTAAACATCTGAGTGTCCCAGTCTATATCTGGTAAATTGAAATCTCCACCTAAGACTATAACATGCTGAGAAAATTTATGTGAAATGTATTCCAAATTTTCTCTCAATTGTTCTGCCACTAATGCTGCTGAGTCGGGAGGTCGGTAAAAGGAGCCAATTATTAACCTAGTTCGGTTGTTGAGTGTAACCTCCACCCATAATAATTCACAGGAACTATCCACTTCTACTTCACTACAGGATAAACTACTACTAACAGCGACGAACACTCCACCACCAGTTGCATGCAATCTATACTTTCTAAACACCGTCTGTACCTTTGTAAAAATTTCGGCAGAATTTATCTCTGGCTTAAGCCAGCTTTCTGTACCTATAACGATTTCAGCTTCGGTGCTTTCTATCAGTGCTTGAAGTTCTGGTACTTTACCAACGCAGCTTTGACAGTTGACAATTACAATACCGATTGCTGCTTGGTCCCCGCATGTCCTGACTTTGCCCCGCACCCGTTGAGGCTGTTGCCCTTTCTGTACTTGCCCAAGGCCATCTAACCTAAAAAACCGCCCAGCCCACGCCACACAACCCCTGCTACCCGTGTAGCCGCTTGTTGCGTGTAGTGGACTCCTGACCTATCCAGCGGAACCCGAAACCCCACCACCCTATGGCGCAAGTCGAGGAATCTGCAGCCCACACAGTCGCAGAACCGTCTCAGCCTCTGATTCAGACCCTCCACTCGGCTCTGTACCAAAGGTCCGCAGTCAGTCCTGTCGACGATGCTGCAGATGGTGATCTCTGCTTTCATCCCCCTAGCGAGACTGGCAGTCTTCACCAAATCAGATAGCCGCCGGAAGCCAGAGAGGATTTCCTCCGATCCATAGCGACACACATCATTGGTGCCGACATGAGCGACCACCTGCAGATGGGTGCACCCTGTACCCTTCATGGCATCCGGAAGGACCCTTTCCACATCTGGAATGACTCCCCCCGGTATGCACACGGAGTGCACATTGGTTTTCTTCCCCTCTCTTACTGCCATTTCCCTAAGGGGCCCCATTACGCGCCTGACGTTGGAGCTCCCAACTACCAGTAAGCCCACCCTCTGCGACTGCCCGGTTCTTGCAGACTGAGGGGCAACCTCTGGAACAGGACAAGCAGCCATGTCAGGCCGAAGATCAGTATCAGCCTGAGACAGAGCCTGAAACCGGTTCGTCAGACAAACTAGAGAGGCTTTCCGTTCAGCCCTCCGGAATGTCTTTCGCCCCCTGCCACACCTTGAGATGACCTCCCACTCTACCACAGGTGAGGGATCAGCCTCAATGCGGGCAGTATCCCGGGCAACCACAGTCTTAGTCCGATCAGGGGATGCGTGGGACGAGCTGGCCGTCCCCGACAAACCCCCATCCGGACCCCCACAGTGATGCCCATTGGCAACAGCCTCAAGCTGTGTGACCGAAGCCAACACTGCCTGAAGCTGGGAGCGAAGGGATGCCAACTCAGCCTGCATCCGAACACAGCAGTTGCAGTCCCTATCCATGCTAAAAACTGTTTTGCAAAGAACGTCTGAACTAATCTACAGAGAGCGCAAACAAATCAACAAAATTTAAACGGTTATTAAAATACAAGATTGCCTAGTAAATGCAGTAATGCTGCTACTTGCGCTCCAGGCAAATGCCGGGATGGTTCCTTTCAAAGGGCACGGCCGACTTCCTTCCCCGTCCGACTTCCTTCCCCGTCCTTCCCTAATCCGATGAGACCGATGACCTCGCTGTCTGGTCTCCTTCCCCAAAACAACCAACCAACCACTATCCACATTCAGATGTTGCAGCACCTCTCTTGCGGGCAAGCACTTTTTGCTTAACACATACAACCACATCTTGGCTGACGGCACATTTTCTGGATGCTGGCGTGAAGCTACTGTCATACCCAATAAGGACAAAAACCTTCCTTCTAGCTACCGCACCATCTCTCTTACCAGTTGAGTTTCCAAGGTGATAGAACGTATGATTCATGCCCGGCTGGTGTGGTGGCTCGAATCTCGCCATTTACTCAAGAATGTACAGTGTGGATTTAGAGCGCGGCGTTCTGCACTTGACCAACTCATTACTTTGTCCACCCATGTCATGAATGGTTTTCTGCAGAAGTCCCAGGCTGTGGCTGTGTTTTTCGATTTCGAGAAGACTGACGATACCTGCTGGAGAACTGGTATCCTCCATACTCTTTACACGTGGGGCTTCCGTTGGGGCCTACCCTGTTCTTTTCGGGCATTTTTACAGGAAGAGTTTTCAAGGCGCGTGGAGGTTGTGCTTTGTCGGACACTTTTATTCAGGCAAATGGTGTACCTCAGGGTTCCGTCTTGAGCATCATCCTCTTTGCTATCGCCATTAACCCTATCATGGCCTGTCTCCCGCCAGGCATAGCCAGCTCTCTTTTTGTCGATGATTTTGCCATCTATTGCAGTTCTCCACAGACCTGTCTCATTGAGCGACATCTTCAGTGCTTTCTTGATCGTCTTCACTCCTGGAGCATCGCCGATGGCTTTCGCTTTTCCACTTACAAAACCGTCTAAATTTCTGGCAGTGAAAATGGTTTCCCCCACATCTCTACATCTTGGGCCTGTTGCCCTTCCGTTTGTTGGCACTACGAAATTCCTTGGGCTAATGCTTGATACATAACTCGCTTGATCCTCCCATGGATCTTACCTGTCAGCCCGCTGTACACAGTCCCTCAATGACCTAAGTGTCCTCAATTGTACTTCTTGGGGTGCCGATCGAACCACCCTCCTTCATTTGTACCGGTTCCTTGTCCATTTGAAACTCAGCTGTGGGTGCTTTGTTTATGCACCCAGCATGCCCATCCCTTTTACGCTGTCTCTACACTATCCATCATCGTGGCATCCGTTTGGCGACAGGCATATTTTACACCAGCCCGGTTGAGAGTCTGTATGCTGAAGCTGCTGAACTACCACTGTCGTACCGCCGTGACTTTCTCCTCAGCAGGTATGCATGCCGTTCGTCTGCCATGCGTGGCCACCCTTCCTATACTTCCTCCTTTGATGGTCAGTATGGGGCTCGTCCCTCTTCTCTGTTACCTCCTGGAGTCTGTTTTTGCCACTTGCTACCGGTGGCTTAACTTCACGCTACCTGCAACTTTCCCTTTGGGTGTGAACCCTTCACCACCTGGGATTCGTGAAGCAGCCAATGTTAACCTGAGCCTTCATTTGCTTCCTAAGGACACTACTCTAGCCTTGGTCTATCGCCTTCAGTTTCACGACCTTTGCATGGAACCTAGTGATAGTACCTTTGTATACACTGATGGCTCTTGGACAGACCATGGGGTTGGGTGTGCATTTGTCATTGGCACCTATGTCTTTCGATATCGGGTTCTGACTAACTCCTCAGTATTTACAGCCGAGCTTCTCTCCTTGTATCAGGCCGCAGAGTACATCCGGCGACACAGCCTTCCCAACTGTGTCCTCTGCTCTGAGTCACTCAGTGCCCTTCAAAGTCTCTCTGCTCTGTACACTGCTCATCCCTTAGTGCAGTGGGTACAGGAAAACTGTCACTTGCTCACTCTTGGTGGAGCCAATGTCATGTTTCTGTGGGTCCCTGGTCATGTTGGTCTGCCAGGAAACGAGGCTGCAGTCCTCTTACGTCAGCCCGTGAGTACCTCTATTCCCTCCGATGATCTCTGCGTTGCCATCTGTCAGGAGGTGGTGTCCCTTTGGCATTGCCAATGGTCCCCTTTTCATGGGAATAAGCTTGCATATTAAGCCTCTCCCAGCACCTTGGACGACCTCCTCTTGGCCCTCCAACTGAGAGGAGATTATTTTAACTTGGCTGCATATTGGGCACTGCCTTTTTTAGCCATCGTGGCGCTGCCCCACCACTGTGTACACATTGTGCCCAAATTTTAACTGTCTGCCACTACCTGCTGGAATGCCCTTTTTTTACTAATTTACGTTCCATCTTGGGTTTGCCGTGTAATTTATCAGCTGTTTTAGCAAATGATGTGCAGGCTGTTGCCCACATTTTACTTTTTATCCACAGAAGCAATATGGCGAAATCCATTTAATTTTTAGTTTGGGATCTCCATTTTTGTATGGCATTTTTTTTTTAGTCCTTTTTCCATGTGCCTTGTTTAGATTTCTTCTAATCTTTCCATTGGGACTGACATCTACTCGTTTCCCTTGTCTCTGTGTTTGCGTCCTATAGTTTTGAGTTGGGTGCATCTGACCTCAGTTGTTTTTTGCATCCTAAAACAAAACGAAACAAAACAGAACAATGAACTGCTTTCTCAGTTACCTGCCTTATCAATTTCTCTTGAGTATTGAGTCCCTGGTATTTGGAATTGATGCAGGTGAACACAAAGCTCTGCTGTAATCTTGGATTAACACTTTTTGGATGCTTGTATATTACTCAAGTCGAAAGTAATATGTCAAGTGTTTGAATTTTTTTTCCCAAAAGAAATTACGTAAGTTTTAGTTTAAATTTAGTATTACTTCAGGCTACCAGGAAACAAAACATTCTATCAGCTGTTATTGGAAAGTTCTTGTAGAATTTAAATACTGATGACCATAGATTTTAAGTCCCATAGTGCTCAGAGCCATTTGAACCATAAAAAAACACACACACACACACACACACACACACACACACACACACACACACACACACAAATCTATGCTCCTACAGGGTACTGTCTGGACTAAGACTGCAAGTGCTCTTTTTTGGCAGTCGAATTGGCTGTTGTCAGGGTAGTATCAGGTGGAGTGGGTAGGGAGGCAAGGAGAGAGATTGGTGATGGGTGGCTAGTGGCTCAGAGGGATGCGGCCAGTTTGCCTGCTTGGAGTGTGTGAGGGAGGGATGGCAAGTACATGGGCTGGCCTGATTGTAGCAGCTGGTGGGAAGCGGCACATGCTGAAGGTGATATGGGTACATGAATTAGAAGGGGATGACAGGTTGGGGTCGCACCTACAACTACTTTTCCTTTGAGGGGAAAGTTAACGAACAACTTAGTGGCACAACCATGGGCACCTTTATGACACCCTCCTATGCCAACCTCTTTATGGGCTATCTAGAGGAAACCTTCCTACCTCCAAAAACTCTCAACCCCTAGTCTGGTTCAGGTTCATTGATATCTTCATAATCATTCCTTCACAACCTCAACACCTTTTCTCCCATCCCCTTCACTTGGTCCTCCTGTACCCAACATGCTGCCTTCCTGGACGTTGACCTCCACATCTCTGATGGCTCTATCCACACCTCTATCTGCTTGAAACCCACTGACCCCCAGCAGTGCCTGAATTTTGACAGCTGTCATCCTTTCCACAGCAAAAAATGCCTGCTGTACAACCTAGCCATATATGAATGACATACCTGTAGTGACAAGAATTCCCGTGTCCAGTGTGCTGAAGGCCTCACAAAGGCCTTCACAGACAGGCAATACCCCCCAAACCTAGTCCACAGAGGGATTTCTGTGCCATATTGACACATGCAACCAGTCCTCCCACCACACCCAAGAATCAGCTACAAAGGAGTGCCCCCAATGTCACCTATTATACCCCAGACTGGAACAATTGAACCATATCCTTTGCCAAGGCTTTAATTATATCTCATCCTACCCAAGATCCTTCCCCCCCCCCCCTCCCCTTCCTTCCACAATCCTCTCAAAGTGGTGTTTCATCGCCCATCAAACCTACACAACATTCTAGTCCTAACCATGTGCCTCGGGGATAATATCTCTGTGACAGACAAAGATACAAGACCTGCCAAATCCACCCACCCAGCACCTCCTCCTCCAGTCTTATCACAGGCTTATCCTACCCTACCAGAGACCGGACCACCAGCAAAAACAGCCATATCATATTTCAACACTGCTCAGCTCTATATGTTGGTATGATTGTCTATCAGCTGTCCACCAGGATGAACGGCCACCGCCATTCTGTTGTCAAGAACAAAGTTGTCCACCTAGTGGCCAAAATGCAGCTGAGCACTGCATGTTTAAATCCAATGGCTGCTTCACAAATTGAGCCATCAGGTGCCTTCCCTCCACCACCAACTCCTCTAAACTATGCGGGTGGGAGTTACCTTTACAACACATTGTCCACACCCATAATCATCCTGGACTCAATCCGATATCTCACTGTCCCTACACCCTCCTCCCAACAGTTTCCCTTTCCTCCATCCTGTCACCCCTTCCAGTTCATATCCCCAGTTCACCTTCAGCATGTGCCGCTTTCCACTGGCCAATACAATCGTGCCACCTATATACCTGTCGCCTGTCCCTACTGCATTCCTAACTGTCAAACTGGCTGCCTCCCTGCGAGCTGCTAGCCACCCACCCCCCCAGTGCCTCTCCCCGCTTTCATCTACCTCTCCTGATAGTGGCCCCACCACAACCAGTCAACCTGCCAAAAAATAGCATTTGCACTGTTAGTCCTGTCGCCACCATGTAGGGGCATAGGCATGTGCGTGCGTGTTACTTTAGCTCATCAAAGGATAACTTTTAAAGCTAGTCAGTTTTCTTTCTTTTGTGTTTGCCTATCAACCACTGTAACACTTCTGCCGAGTGGGGTCTTCAGGGCCCGCTTCAGATTTTTATGTGCCAGTTCCTGTTCCATCGGTTGTTCAGGGTTCGGGTTGGTACCATTTTCAGTTCTCCACAGACCCAGGAGAATGACATCCCACAGGGTTCTGTATTGAATGTACTTCTATTCCTCATTGCTATAAATGGACTTGTGGTGTCTGTCGGTCCTTTGGTCACCCCTGCTCTGTATGTGGATGATTTCTGCATTTGGGTTAGTTCCTCTTCGATGGCCTCTGCAGAGTGGCAGCTCTAGGGAGCTACACGGCATGCCTCTGCATGGGCCCTCTCAAGCGGGTTTCAATTCTCTCCTTTAAAATCGCAGATGGTCCATTTCTGTCTCTGTACTACGATCCACCCCGATCTGGAGCTCTACCTCGATGCATAATGATTACCTGTGGTCCCACGGTTTCGTTTGCTGGGTCTTCTTTTTGACAACAAGCTCACTTGACTGCCTCATATTAGACTTCTGAAGGTAGGATGTTTTTGTAAACTCAATGTCCTTCGCTTACTTGCCCACATCTCTTGGGGTGCGGACCACTCCATCCTTCTCCGCCTTTATCGAGCCTTGGTGCTGTCTTGCTCGGACTATGGTTCTCAAGTTTATGGTTCAGCTGCTCCTTCCACACTGTGCTTTCTGGATCCCGTCCACCATCATGGTATCCGTTTGGCCACTGGTGCCTTCCCTACTAGCCCTGTTGATAGTCTCCTGGTTGAAGCTGGGATCTCCCCCCTTTCTGTTTGGTGGTCCCAGCTTCTGGTTTCTTATGGAATTGCTGTCCGTTCCTCCCCCACTCATCCTTCCTTTCCTGTTCTGTTCCCAGACCAAGGACGTTGCCCACCTGATTCCCGCCCTCAGGCGGGTTTACCAGTTGGGCTCTGCCTTGCGTCTGTTCGCCATGATTTTAATGGTGTTCCATTGTGCTTTCGACCAAATTTTGTGGGAGTTTTGGGGTGCTGTTGTTTTTTACACTGATGGCTCTAAATCTGCTGATTGTGTGGGATATGCCTTCACGTCCTCTGTTGGCATGGAAAATCATCTCCTGCCAACTACATGTGCCGTGTTTACTGCGGAATTGATGGCAATTTTCCAGGCCCTTACCTTTATTAAACAGTTCCAACTCCACCGTGTTTTGCTATGTACGGACTCGAGTGGCCTTCTCGCTATTGACCGGGGTTTTTCCCGCCATCCCTTGGTCTCGACCATCCACAACTGTCTCGCTTATCTTCACTGTGCTGTTGTTCTGTTGACTTCCTTTGGGTCCCTGGTCATGTGGGTATACCAGGTAATGAGCTTGATGATTGTTTAGCTCTGTGAGCAGTCACTGACGCTCCCCTTCTCTGTAACCCCTCATGGGGCGGATTTACGGCTTCACATCAAATCTCACTTCACACAATCATGGGCCAACTCTTGGGAGGCTACCTCCCTGTCTAATAAACTTCATGCAATTAAGGTGACACCTGTCCTGTGGCGTTTTTCCTTCCATCTCTCCCAAAAGGACTAGACCACCCTGTGTCATCTCCACATTGGCCATACCAGGCTGACCCATGGTTTTCTTTTGCGTAATGAGCCACCCCCACTTTGTGATTATGGAGCCTTCCAGTCAGTAGCCCACTTTTGGTGGAATGCCCCCTTCTTTTGGCTCTGCGTACTAAGTACAGACTTCCCCACACTTTACCTTTAATGTTGGCAAAAGATTCGCGGATGGTCGAACTGGTTCTCTGTTTCCTCCATGAAAGTGGTTTTTATTCTCAGTTTTAAGGTTTTTAATCTCGCTCTGGAGTAACGAGCGAGGTGGCACAGTGGTTAGCACACTGGACACGCATTCGGGAGGACGACGGTTCAAACCCGTCTCCGGCCATCCTGATTTAGGTTTTCCGTGATTTCCCTAAATCGCTTCAGGCAAATGCCGGGATGGTTCCTTTGAAAGGGCACGGCCGATTTCCTTCCCAATCCTTCCCTCACCCGAGCTTGCGCTCCGTCTCTAATGACCTCGTTGTCGACGGGACGTTAAACACTAATATCCTCCTCCTCCTCTCGCTCTGGAGTAGGGGCAGGGTGATGAGGGTTGGGGTGTCTCCCACTGTAAGCTGTGTTTGGAGATCCCTGACTCCCCTCCTTGGCCAAGATCCTCTTTTCTTTCCCTTTTACTCTGTTTTTATCACTTTTTAGAATTGGTTAGTCTCCTTTTACAATACACACTTCTACATTCTAGCAGTTGAACGCTTTTGAATAGCAGGTGGTCTTGCCTGTACTGTATCAGAGGTGGAATATTTCCTGCCTCTAGCATAGCCTTAGAGTTGCTCACTTCTTGACTTCCCTCATTTTGCTTTCACCATTGACAACACGACTGCACTTCTATGTTTTTTAGCCTTTTAGCTTTTATTGTTTTGACTTTTCTGAGATGTCAGTCTGTCTCAATGGACCACATTTGAAACAAGGGACTGATAATCTTGCTGTTTGGTCCCTTCAACCCCAATCAAACAACCAACCATTTTTTGCATAGTTTTCTGCTTGTTGAGTTCCTTCCCAGATGTGAAATCCTCAGTGCAGTACAGTACTGTGGAACATGGAGGAAACTTTGACGTGCAATTCAAAACAAAAGGCGTGGAATGCTCAGTCCAGGCATTGTGTTGCTTCATTAAATGCATGTCCCCATTCTGCTGGTTTCACACAAAACCTTGTTCAGAAATTTGGTTGGGAGCGGTTCGATCACCTTACTGTACAGCCCTGACCTTGCACCTTCTGGCTATCATTTGTTCTTGAATGTAAAGCTCAAGTTTGGAGGAAGGTGCTTTGACAGCGTTGATACTCAGAAAAAACTCTGTTCATCATTGGCTGTCTTCACTGGCAACATCTTTCTATGAACTGGACATAGAAAAGTTGGTTTCCCTCTATGACAAATGTCTGAACAATGGTGGCAACTATGTGGAAAAATAGTCTAAGAAATGATCTTTCTTGTAAAAATAAATTTTAGTTTGAAAAAAATGTTTTATGAGGTTTTTTATTTTTTTATTTTTTCCCCAAAACAATACTTACATTCCGGACATGCCTCATAAATTAATTTATTTATGCAATAATATATCTTTAATAGTATAATTGATATTACCTATCCCATTTGCGAGTTTGTCCTCCTCTATAGCTTTGTGCTCTATTCTGTAAGTTAAACAGCCAGATTAAAAAGGGGTGATTTCCAGTGTACTGATATTTCAGTGAGTGTGACCACCTTATTGCAGCAACTTTCCCAATTTCTTATTCTACTTGGGTACTTCAATCCACACTACCTCCTTTACGGGCATACCACTTCTTCTGGTAGGAGTCTTCTGACTGACCAACTTCTTATTGACCGTGAACTGTGCGTCAACAGTGAACCCACTTCTGTGCCCCCATGACATCTTTTCGCCTGTCGATCTACCATCTCTTCCCCCAATCTCATGGCTTTTCTGTGTTGGTCACTACATGATACTGCCAGATAGATTGACTACCACAGCGGCTGCTTTGAAGAGCCAACTGGCAGATGTATAACTATACTGTTAACTTCGCCCCCTCTCTATTAGACTGCATTGATGAGGATGTGCAAGATCTCTGATGCGATCACCCATGCTGCTAGAGCTGCTGTTCCCCATTTTACGGGTCCCCTCCATCACCGACTGGTGCCATGGTGGACTAAAGACATTTCAATAGCTGTTCAGGATTGCCAAAGTATGTTGCAACATTTCTAGCAACATCTTTCGCAGACGATCTGTATCACCTTTAAGTGACTTCATGCTAAGGCTTACTATCTAATTAAACACAATAGTAAGAAATTCTAGGAGTGCTAAGTCTCCTTCCTGGGAACGTATGCCTCTGTACCTCAGGTGTGGGCCAAGCTCTGTAGTTAACTGGACTGCCAAAGATTTACAACTTTCCGTCCCCCTTCATCACGATGGTGGTGACCTCTTCTTATGCGACTGCTTTCAAGATGCGTAAGCGACGAAATGAAAACATCCCCTTATTGTTCACATCTTGGCATGCCGAATTATGTAATGAACCTTTCACTGATACAAGTCTGACTGTTACTCAACTGCTGCCTTTTCTCAGGATATTAAGCCGTATTTGGCTCAATGGTGTCTTCCCTTCACAGTGGCAAGTTAGTGTCATTGTTCCATCATTAAGCTGATCAAAATCCAATTTCCATTGATAGTTACTATCTGTTTAGATGGACCGATGGTCTCTGCAAACTGGTTGAAAGGTTGGTTGCCTGCCAGTTATGCTGGGATCTTGAATGTTATGACCGCTCTTTCCGTGTGCCGCTCTTTCCGTGTGCCGCTCTTTCCGTGTGCCGCTCTTTCCGTGTGCCGCTCTTTCCGTGTGCCGCTCTTTCCGTGTGCCGCTCTTTCCGTGTGCCGCTCTTTCCGTGTGCCGCTCTTTCCGTGTGCCGCTCTCTTTTTCCTCTGCTGCGGTGTTTGGGGCCATTCTTTCTTTCCTCCTTTCCTTCATATCTTTTTTTCTCCTCCCTGTGTGTGCCTGATGGCCACCCATGCGTTTGTCGCATTGCAAGAGACTGAGTAATTGGTAATTCCCAGCCCTGTGTTGGAATATAGGCCCCCCATGTACCCCCTGGTACAGGCCACGCCCAGGGAGGGGTGATTGCTTGAGCTGTTACCTTCCTCCTCTGCCGATTGGTCCCTCTGTCTGTCGTTCGGGAGGTGTGACCTGAGGTGAGGACAATCACCTGAGGCGGGGAGTTCCCCTTTGGAGGGCCCCTGGCTGGAAGGAGCGCACAATCGGAGACGCTGGCAATCGTGGGTGACTTTCTCCCAATGACTGACTTTCCTTCTCTTTCTCTGAGTGTTTCCCGTAAACGAAAGTGGAATGAGGCTCCTGCCTCAATGTCTCTTCCTGTTGCACCTCGATATCTAGTGGTCTTACGTTTAGACGAAAACCAGACTTTTACTACTGAAAACCCCTTTGTTATACAGAAAGGCGTTGATGGCATCACCGGCCCGGTGAAGTCATGCTCTCGACTCCGCAGTGGTACTCTGCTTTTGGAAATTGATAGTGCTCTCCAGGCCCAGAAACTATTCAAGGCCCAAATCATCCACAAATATCATTTAAAAGTGGAGGCTCACAAGGACACTTAACTCGTCCCGTGGTGTTATCTACAACTGGCTGTTGGATGGTTTGACAGAGTGTGAAATAACTAATTATCTATCGGATCAGGGTGTTAATGCTGTTCATCGAGTTATGAAAAAGGAAGCTGCCTCGCACATTGTTCCTGACTTTAGTTCAGTTAACGCTTCCTACCAAGATAAATGCAGGCCCCGTGCGCCTGTAAATTCCCAATCCGTTCAGATGTTATAAATGCCACCAGTTCAATCATACCAGAATGTCATGTAGAAATGCAGCCAAATGTGTCACTTGCAGCAGGGATGCACACGAAGGCACCTGTCCACCTCCTTCCCCCCACTGCGTTAATTGTCATGGAGACCATGCTGCTTCTTCTTGTGTTGTCCCGTCTATCAAGACAAGCGGGCTGTTCAGGTGATAAGGGTGAAGGAGAAGGTACCTTTTCCTGTTGCCCGGAAACTGTCGGCAAGCCCTTCGTCTGGAAGCTACAGCACCGTGTTAGCCTCTCCCCATCCCACGAAAAACATGGCTACGCAAACTTGTAACTTACAGTTCAGTTCGATGGTGGCCTTCAAGCTGACACTCCATCTCCCGCTTCCCTGGCTGCGGATTCTGCTACCCGTTCTTCACCCTCACCGACGAAGACAGTTGCAATGCAGCCAGTGAACCGTCAATTCATAAAGGAATATTCCCAGGAAGATTTCTTGCGTACCTCGAGTTTGCAGCCGTCTGGCCATTCTGCCAATTGCCAAAAGCTAAAACAATCATCTAAAGGCAAACAGTCTTCCCCCTCTTTGACTCGTCAGCCCTTTTCAACTGATCGACACCGGGGAAGCTCCATTGATCCTGCTGAATTGATGGACAAAGATCCTCCACCCGTGGATTCCAGTGGCCATCCTCCCTCGACGGCTCACCCTAAGCGGCCGTCGAGGTGAGTGTTTCTTCTTCATTCTCCGGTTTTCCTAAATTTTATGGCCCTTTTACAATGAAATATCCATGGCCTTCAGTCTAACAGGGTGTACCTCCAGCTGCTCCTGCGATCGCAATGTTCGCTTGTAGTTGGGGTCATGCTGCTTCTACGAGATGATGTTTGTCATCATCCTATCCCATTGCACACCCACCTGCAAGCAGTTGCTGTCCGAGTTTTCCTTCCCGAATTTACCTTTTTCCTCTGCACTATTTACATCCCTTCGTTTTCTGCTGTCACTAGGGCAGACCTGATGTAGCTTGTTGCTCAGCTTCCTCCACCCTTTCTACTCCTCGTTGACACCAGTGCCCATCATCCTCTTTGAGGCTTGCCTGTCGCCTGCCCGAGAGGTTCTTTTTTTGGCAGTTCTTCTTAATCATCTTAATCTTGTGTGCCTTAACGCTGGCAAAGTCACGTTTCTCCCTGATTTCACGCACATTTATTCCCACTTAGACCTTTCGATCTGCTGTGCCCAGCTCGCTCGACTTCTCAAGTGGTGTGCTCTTTCCGATACTTAATCGAGTGACCACTTCCCTTGTGTGACTCGCCTGTACACTCATACCCCACCACAGCTGCCCGTTCATTGGTAATTCTCTCTTGCTGACTGGAGGTTATATTTCTCCTTGGCAGTCTTTGACAAACGGCCAATTCCAGCTGTGATTATCAGGTCGAGCACCTCATGGATGTTATTCTCTCAGCTGCCAAATCCTCTAGCCCTCATACTACTACTTCTCTCCATTGGGTCCGGGTCCCTTGGTGGATTGTGGAGTGCGGCAATGCGATTCGTGTCCGACGACATGCGCTTCGTGTCTTTCACTGTTGTCCTATGTTAACGAACTGCATCCGCTACAAGCAACTACGTGCACAGTGCCGTTGCACTATTAAGGAAAGCAGGAAGGCATGCTGGGTTTCCTTCACCAGCTCGTTCAACAGATTTACTTTACTTTACTTGGGGTGTCCTGCACTGGCTTTTCGGGACTACCACCCCCTCCCTGATTCCTGGTCTGACTGTGGCGGGAAACGTCATAGTCGTCCCTGACGATATTTCCAGTGCTTTGGGCCGGTACTTTGCGGAGGTTTCTAGCTCCACCCACTACCATCCTGCCTGCCTTCCTCGGAAACAGGCGGAGGAGGCTCTTGCAACCTCTTTCCTCTCTTTGAATCGAGAATGCTACAATACTCCTTTTACTATGAGGGAGCTCGAGCGTGTTCTCTCCTCATCCTGGTCTTCTGCTCCTGGGCCCGATACAATCCACGTCCTCATGCTGCAGAATCTTCCTCCTGCGGGAAAACGCTTTCTCCTGAATACCCACAACTGTATTTTGACTGACAGTGTATTTCCCACGCTTTGGCATGGAGCTACTATTGTTCCCCTACCTAAGCCTGGTAGAGATAAAATCTCTTCCTTCCAGCTATCGTCCAATTTCCCTTAGCAGCAGCGTTTGTAAGGTGATGGAACCCATGATAAATGGTCGATTAGTGTGGTGGCTCTAGTCACACCATCTTCTCACTAATGTTCAGTGTGGGTTCCGAAAGCGGTGCTCAGTGGTTGATCATCTCGTCACCCTGTTGATGTTCATCATGAATAATTTTCTGCAGAAGCGATAAACAGTGGCCGTTTTCTTTGATTTGGAGAAAGCCTATGATACGTGTTGCCAGACAGGCATTCTACGTTCTACGTACTATGCACACGTGGAGCCTCTGTGGTCGTCTTCCCACTTTCATCTTGGAATTTTTAACGGGTATGTGTAGGTTCCTCCTTATCTCACACCTTTTCACAAGTAACAGGGTGCCTCAGGGCTCCTTACTGAGTGTCGTCGTCTTCGCCGTAGCCATCAATCCTATTATGGACTGCCTTCCAGCTGGCATTTTTGGCTCTCTTTTTGTTGAAGACTTTGCTATCTATTGCAGCTCCCAGTGGATGTGTCTCCTGCAATGCTGTCTTCAGTGTTGTCTGGACCATCTCTATTTGTGGAGTGTCATAAATGGTTTCCGCTTTTCTACTACCAAATCCATTTGCGTCAACTTCTGGTGGAACAAGGCGTTTCTTCCACCGTCCTTGTGACTGGGCCAAAATGCTCTCCCGTTCGTGGATGCAATAAAGTTTTTAGGGCTTATGTTCGATAGGAAACTCAGTTGGTCTCCCCACATGTCCCACCTGGCCTCACGCTTCACCCGATCCCTCAATGTCCTTCATGTATTGAGTGGTACCTCTTGGGGAGCTGACCGGACTGCCCCCCTCCGCCTCTATCAATCTCTTGTCCACTCCAAGTTGGATTATGGATGCATTGTCTACTCCCCTGTGCGGCGTTCTATCTTAGGCCGTCCGAATACACCATTCGGGGATCTGTCTCTCCGCCGGTGCCTTCTGTACTAGCTCTGTTGAAAGTCTCTACGCAGAAGCTGGTGAACTACCACTGTCATACCAGCATGACATCATACTCGGTAGGTATGCGTATCGGCTTTCTTCCATGCTGCCAGGCCACCCAACCTTTGACCTTTTCTTGACCGCCAGTATGAGATATATGTTTCTTTTCTGTGGCCTCCCGGTGTCTGCTTTCGTCACCTGCTTCAACAGCTGCAGTTCACACTTACTGCCACTTTCCGAATGGGGGAGAGCCCTTCACCACCTTGGCTTCAGACACAGGTTTGTTTCCATTTTCACCTCAGCTTGTTCCCGAAGAATTTGACTCCCCAGCTGACCTATCGCTCACAACTTGCCGATAGCATATTTTTGTACAATGATGGTAGAACGGGCCACAACAAGAAAAAAATTGTCAGATAAACGTGGACTCTAAATTGCACATCTTTAATAGCTTTGCTACTGTGAGAGATATCTTTTCTACTGAACAAGGGTTCACAGCTCTTAAGGTATGAATTTTAGAGCCTATGTTTACTACACAATTTTTTTTTGGTTTGGTCCATGCTACCCCCTACCAAAATATGGAAAGCAAAGAGCTCATGGTAGAAGAGATTTGGTTCACAGTATCGAATATGAGGTGTTCATAGCTCTTAAGACATGCGTTTTGGAGTCCATCTTTACCAGATTATTTTGCTTCGAATGATCGTTCCTTTAATATCCCTGAATATAGACCATTCAGTGTTGGCTGTGCTTTTGTCGTCAGGACCGATAAGTTTCAATACCGGCTTCTTGACCAGTTCACAATTTTTACAGCAGAGATTTGTGCCCTCTAACAGGCTGTTCACTGTGTCCGTAGGCAGCAGCTCACTCGTTGTGTGATCTGCTCCGACTCTCTCAGTACCCTTCAGAGTGTAGATGATCCCGATCCAGTCAACCCCATCGTCCGGCGGATGCAGGACTGCCTCCATTTGTTCCTGGATGGGAGAGCCCAAGTGATGTTCATGTGGGTTCCTGGTCATGTTAGTTTGCCTGGGAATGACGCAGCTGATGCTGCAGCCAGGGCCGCCGTCCATCGTGGTCAGCCCGCCTCTTACTCTGTTCCCTCCCAAGATATTTGTACTTTCCTCTATTGGGGCATCATCCCACTTTGGCATGTGGTGCTCCCTTCATGGGAACAAACTAAGAGAAGCCAAAGCTCACCCACCAGCCTGGTTGACTTCGTTCTGGCTGTCTCGCCGTGAGGAAGTACTGTTAGCTTGGTTACGAGCAGGGCACTGCCGCTTTAGTCACCACCATTTGTTGAGTGGTGACCCTGCAACCAGCTGTCCTTTCTGTAGCCAGCCATTAACGGTCAGACATTTCCTGGTCGTCTGCCCATATTTTAGCCACGTACATCTCAGGGTTGCGCTACCACCGCTTTGCCAGACATTTTGGTAGATGACGTGCGAGCTGTGGCTTGCTTTTTAAGTTTTTTAAAAAGCAGTAATATGACAAGAGATTTGATTTCGACCTGGTGACTCCGGTGTCTTGTCGATGTCTTTCAGATACTCTTTCGTAACATCTTGATGTTTTAGATTTTTTTTTCACCTCGCAACGATTTTTTACCCTTGCGGTCCCAGCATTCTGTGGTTCTCTACTGGGTGCCCATGTCCTTAGATGTTTTGTGCCCTAAAACCCCACAAAAAAGAAAAAAAAAGACAAATTGGTTAACTTCTGCAGAAATTGTTTTCTTACCACCACAAACAACAAAGCAGTTTAAATCATTTTTAGGACTCTGTAATTACTATAGGGAATTTGTTGAGAAGTTTGCCAAAATTGCTAAGCTGTTGAATCATTTGTTGAAAAACGATGTGGAATTTCCGTAGTCAACCTTCAGACAGCATTTGAAAAATTGAAGGGAGCATTGACAACGAACCTGGTACCAGTGTTCCCAAACTATGAGTGAGAATTTATTCTGTCGTGTGACATGAGCAGTCAGGTGATTGAATGTATTCCCAGTTACGATGTAGATGGCAACAAACACTTGGAAGAATATGCATTGACACAGATGAATAAGCAGAACAGAACTATTCAACCACAGAGATGGAAATGTTGGCTGTTATTTATGCTATTACGTATTTCCATTGTTATTTGTACACGAAAAAGTTTAAATTTGTTAAGTGATTGCTGGGACCAGAAGAGGCTCGCAAGTATGTCAACATATTGTGCTCTGAAATCAAGTGAATTCAACTATGAAGTCATACACCAATCAGGAAAGAAAAACAGAATTCTGAGAGCCCAAGAAGGAAGATTTGATTTAAAGTATTTAGGGCACAGCTGCAGTCCGCAAAGCACTATGGCCTGTTGTGTAGGAAGATGAAATACAGCCCCAGTGTGGTGCCAACTGCGCTTGACATGATTAACGACTATCATATGACCTTATACATGGTATTTCATTACGAATGGTCTAAATCCAGTGATATTAAAGGAACGATCACTTGAAGCAAAAAAATCTGGTAAAGATGGACTCCAAAACGCATGTCGTAAGAGCTATGAACACCTCATATTCGATACTGTGAACCAAATCTCTTCTACCGTGAGCTCTTTGCTTTCCATATTTTGGTAGGGGGTAGTATGGACCAAACCAAGAAAAAATTGTGTAGTAAACATAGACTCTAAAATGCATACCTTAAGAGCTATGAACCCTTGTTCAGTAGAAAAGATGTCTTTCACAGTAGCAAAGCTATTAAAGATATGCATTTTAGAGTCCACATTTACCTGACAATTTTTTCTTGTTGTGGTCCATTCTACCTCATCCCAAAATATGGAAAGCATGTTTCATAGTATCAAAGATGAAGAAAGCTCATAACTGTTGCAGTATGCATTTTAAAGCAAGTGCAGTGGCAAAGACAATGGTGAAAAGCTGGTTGCTGAAGTTTAGTGTTCCTGATGCAATAATTACAGATCTACATCTACATTTATACTCTGCAAACCACCCAACAGTGTGTGGCGGAGGGCACTTTACATGCCACTGTCATTACCTCCCTTTTCTGTTCCAGTCGTGTATGGTTCGCGGGAAGAACGACTGTCTGAAAGCCTCTGTGCGCACTCGAATCTCTCTAATTTTACATTCATGATCTCCGCAGGAGGTATAAGTAGGGGGAAGCAATATATTCGATACCTCATCCAGAAATGCACCCTCTCGAAACCTGGCGAGCAAGCTACAGCGCGATGCAGAGCACCTCTCTTGCAGAGTCTGCCACTTGAGTTTGCAAAATGTCTGCGTAACACTATCACGGTTACCAAATAACCCTGTGACGAAATGCGCCACTCTTCTTTGGATCTTCTCTATCTCCTCCGTCAACCCGATCTGGTACGGATCCCACACTGATGAGCAATACTCAAGTATAGGTTGAACGAGTGTTTTGTAAGCCACCTCCTTTGTTGATGGGCTACATTTTCGAAGGACTCTCCCAATGAATCTCAACCTGGTACCCGCCTTTCCAACAATTAATTTTATATGATCATTCCACTTCAAATCGTTCAGCACGCATACTCCCAGATATGTTACAGAAGTAACTGCTACCGGTGTTTGTTCCGCTATCATATAATCATACAACAAAGCATCCTTCTTTCTATGTATTCGCAATACATTACATTTGTCTATGTTGCCACTCCCTGCACCAAGTGCCTATCCGCTGCAGATCTTCCTGTATTTCGCTACAATTTTCTAATGCTGCAACTTCTCTGTATACTACAGCATCATCTGCGAAAAGCCGCATGGAACTTCCGACACTATCTACTAGGTCATTTATATATATTGTGAAAAGCAGTGGTCCCATAACACTCCCCTGTGGTATGCCAGAGGTTACTTTAACGTCTGTAGACGTCTCTCCATTGATAACAGCATGCTGTGTTCTGTTTGCTAAAAACTCTTCAATCCAGCCACACAGCTGGTCTGATATTCCGTAGGCTCTTACTTTGTTTATCAGGCGACAGTGCGGAACTGTATCAAACGCCTTCCGGAAGTCAAGGAAAATAGCATCTACCTGGGAGCCTGTGTCTAATATTTTCTGGGTCTCATGAACAAATAAAGCGAGTTGGGTCTCACACAATCGCTGTTTCCGGAATCCATGTTGATTCCTACAGAGTAGATTCTGGGTTTCCAAAACCGACATGATACGCGAGCAAAAAACATGTTCTAAAATTCTACAGCAGATCGACGTCAGATATATAGGTCTCTAGTTTTGCGCATCTGCTCGACGACCCTTCTTGAAGTCTGGGACTACCTGTGCTCTTTTCCAGTCATTTGGAACCTTCCATTCCTCTAGAGACTTGCGGTACATGGCTGTTAGAAGGGGGGCAAGTTCTTTCGCGTACTCTGTGTAGAATCGAATTGGTATCCCATCAGGTCCAGTGGACTTTCCTCTGTCAAGTGATTCCAGTTGCTTTTCTATTCCTTGGACACTTATTTCGATGTCAGGGCACTAATTTTATATCCAGTATGATTAAGCACCTATGTCATTTACTAAGCACTCACAAGCTGAGGACTAGCCCTTGGCTCCCTCAGTCTATCAGGAAAACAGAATACATTCACTGTACCGTTAGTAAGATGTTGAGTAGTTGTTGTGAACTTCCATCACAATGATTGGTACATTTACCTTCCATATGTCGTGTCAGCTTACAATTCTGATGTCCAGTGTAGTGTTGGTCTATCACCATGTGAGGTAATATATGGTACAAACCTGCCTTCTCTTTTTGAGGTGATTAAGCCTAAAATTGGAAAAACTGGGAATCAGTTACGAAGTTTGCAAAGACGTTACATGATGTTTGTAAGAAGTTAAAGAAAGCAAACACAGAAGCACTCGAGTGTCAAGAGCAAGCAGGATGACATATTGGCCAATTACTGCAGTTTGGAGTTGGCCAGTGGGTCTTAGTGACGAATCCCTGCTCACCTAAGGACAAAGCATAGAAATTCCTGACAACACCACGGACCATAGCAGATCATAAAAATGAATTCACTCATTAATGTAACGTTGTAATTACCAACAGAGACCCCCTCATTGTTCGCGTTGGACATGTTAAGCCATTTAAGGGAACTGTGATGCTCCGCTGCAGATGCTGACATCACCGCCAATAGAGGGCACTAAATCTAAGAAAGCAATGAAGGAAGGATCAGCAAAGTGTGCATTAAGTGCCTTACGCAATTAGATCACAATGATGAGTAATAATGATTGTTTTGTTTTGTTTTAAGGTGCTAAAACAACTGTCATACACGCACATCTCAGAAGAGGAAAAAGGAGTTAAATGCGACTACAAGCCCAATTGATGGACAGCCATTCCCTTGGAGAAACAGCCATAAAATATGGAGGTCCTGAACTAAAGATTAAATGTCCTTCGCCATACTGCTACAAAGGATAAAAAGTAAAACACGGTTGACGGCTCTCTCGCTGCTCACTAAAATGGCCGATAATTCAGACAGCAAACATACAGTAGAACATAGGTGGTTAAAAAATAGGGACATTCCATCTGGAAATGGCGAACCATAAAAGTTTGATGACAATGAGCATACAGTGGTGAGGGATTCCACTTAACAAATGGTGATGGTTAAAAAGACAATGCCCAACACGCAACCTAGCTAAAATGATCTTATCATGGTGAGATGACCAAGAGGAGGTCGGCCAAGCAGTTTTAATTCCCCGGATCTTGTTCGCATGAAGGGAAGACCAATGGTCTTACCAAAGTGACACGACTTGCTGACAGATGGCAATAAGGAGATCATCAGAAGGAATGGAAGAACTAGCTAGTCAAGATAGGAGGACTGGAGCCTTGGCAGCAGTAACAGCAGCCTCATTTCCCATCAGACTGACGTGACCAGAAACCTGCATAAACATCACAGTGGCCCCATCAAAAGTGAGGAAGTGAAAGCGTTCCTGGACCCACTGCACTAAGGGATGGATGGTGTGCAGCACGCGAGAGGCTCTGACCCACCCAGGGGGTCCACAACTGTTTCGTGGATGTGTGTGTGGCAAGCACGGGACCCTGAGCTAGTGTAGCTTTTTCCTTTCTGGGCTGCATACTTTCCCTTTCTGCATCCTCCCCCCACCCCGCCCCTTCCCTTCCTCTTCCCCTTCTCCCTCTCTTTGGAAGTATGTTTCGCATTTACATCTGGAGACGGACGCTTGTAATTCTATGACGTGGTTTCTCTTCTTTCATCTCTATAATGGAAAGTCTCTGTCCCTACTTTGTCCTTTTTCTTTTCCATGATTCTCCTCTTTATCTTCTTCTCCACTTGGGCTATTGAGAATTCTTCTCTTCTATCCTTTTTCTTTGTTCCTCCCTTCCTGTTTCTTTCTTCCCTGTGGGTGTCTGAAGGCCGACCAATGTGTTCTCACGTGTAGCCAGTGATGGGGTAATGCGTAATTTCCCATCCCGGGTAGACAAGTAGGACATGTACGTACCCCCTGGTAAAGGTCAGGCCCAGGGAGGGGCGATTAGCCGAGCTGGTACCTTCCGAACATGCCCATTGGACCCTCTGTCAGTTCTTCGGAAGGTGTGTTCTGAGGTGTGGACAATAACCTAAGGTGGGAGTGCCCTCAGAGAGGGCCCCCACTTGGAAGGACTGCGCCATCAGAGACGCCAGTAATCATGGGTGATACTTTCGCAATGGTTTCTTCCACTTCTACAAAAGAAAGCTAGTGAGTCTCAGCCACAGAAAACTCTTCTCTCACTGAGAAAGTTCCTAGTTGTTTCTTGATCTTGTGAAGGTCAAGACTTCTCAACAGTAAACCCTTTCATTATTCAGAAAGGTGTCCTGTAAAGTCTTGTTCCCAGTTATGCAATTGGGACCTTGTGGTTAGAAACAGACAGTGCCCTCCAAGCACACAAATTGCTTCGAACTACACTGCTACACACCTTTTCTGTCCGGGTGGAAGCACAGCATACATTAAACTCATCGCGTGGGGTGGTTTATACCCGATCACTTGACGGATAATCAAATGAGGACATTCAAAATTACCTGTCTGATCAGGGAGTAATGATAGTATATCGAGTAATGAAAAGAGTTGAAAAGGAATTGGTACCAACCCACACTCTCTTCTTGATGTTTGACAGAGTTCAACTTCCATCGAACATTAAAATGGGATATGAGGTAATTTCACTTCACCCGTACATCCCCAACCCTACATGTTGCTATAGGTGTCAGAGGTTTAATCATACCACCCAGTCGTGTTCCAATGTGGCCAAATGCGTTACCTGTGGCAGGGATGCCCATGAGGGTGATTGTCCACCCCCCATCCTCTCACTGTGGCATTTCTCTGGCTCCCAGTGCATGTTGGTATCTGCGGAAATGAGGCAGCCAATATATTGGCAAAGGCTGCTGTCTCTCTTCCTCGGCCCACTGTTCACACGGTTCCCTTTGCCGATCTACAGAGCATTTTGTGTCATCGTGTTGCTCTTTTATGGCACACACATTGGTCTGCACTTCAGGATAATAAATTACGGGACATAAAACCTATTCCCTGCGCTTGGACCTCTTCCTCCCAGCCTTGCTGTTGGGAGGAGGTAATTTTAACTAGACTCCAGATTGGGCACTGTCTTTTTAGCCACTGACATCTTTTAAGTGGCGATCATCCCCCATTTTGTCCCCACTGCTCTCAATTGTGGACGGTGAGACACCTTTCACTTATGATGCACGCTCACCTTATCGCATCCTTGAGTTTATCAGTGTTAGTGAGAAGACATCGGTCATTTGAAGCTTTCTTTTGGAGAAAACAACTCCCGTCAATAGCAATTTTCTAAGATTTCCTTCCGTTTTTAGTTTCCCTCCTACTTGAGTTTTGCTCCCATTGCTGCTGATTTGACATACGGTTTTTTTACCCTTCACTAAGCCACAGAATGGGTGCTTATGACTGTAGCAGTTTTGTGCCCTAAAAGATGATGTGACTTACCAAACGAAAGTGCTGGCAGGTCGATAGACACACAAACAAACACAAACATACACATAAAATTCAAGCTTTTGCAACAAACTGTTGCCTCATCAGGAAAGAGGGAAGGAGAGGGAAAGACGAAAGGATGTGGGTTTTGAGGGAGAGGGTAAGGAGTCATTCCAATCCCGGGAGCGGAAAGACTTACCTTAGGGGGAAAAAAGGACAGGTATACACTCACACACACACGCATATACATCCACACATATACAGACACAAGCAGACATATTTAATATATATATAGGGCCAGCTCTGTTGTAAATACTGAGTAGTGTTCTGAAAGCTGATATCAAAAATGTTTAGTGCCAGTGATGAAGGCATACCCAATATCGTGGTCAGTCAGAGAGCCATCAGTGTACACCAAGGTACTACCATGAAGTTCCGTGCGAATATCAAGAAACTTATGGGGACAGAGCAAGTCCTTAGGAATCCAATGAAGTAAAAGGTGAACACAGACCACTGCACGAAGCTAAGGTGGTGAAGGGTTCACACCCAAAGGAAAAGTAGCAGGTAGCATGAAGTTAAGCTGCTGTGCATTAGCCGAAAGCAAACTCCAGGAGGTATTAGAGAAGAGGGGCATGCCCCACGCAGGTGGTCAAAGGAGTTATTGGAGGAGTTATAGGATGAGTGGCCAGGTATGGCAGACAAACAGCATGCATATCAGCTGAGAAGAACATGATGTCGGAATGACAGTGGTAGTTTGGCAGTTTCAGCATAAAGACTCTCAACCAGGATAGTGTAAAAGGCGCCAGTGGCCAAATGGATGCCACAGTGATGGATTGTACTCAGACAGCATAAGATGGACGGACGTGCAGATGCGCAAACAAAAGACCCATAGTCTAGTTTGAAATGGACAAGGGACCGGTACAAGCAGAGGAGGGTGGTCCAATCCGTTCCCCAGTAAGTACCACAGAGAACACACAGTATACTGAGGGACAGGGTACAGCAGGCAGTCAGGTAAGACACATGGGAGGACCAAGAAAGTTTCCAATGGAGCACAAGTCCTAGTAATTTCATAGTTTCAACGAACGGAAGAGCAACAGGCCCAAGATATAAAGATGGTGGAAGAAACTCGTTGTGCCACCAGAAATTCATACAAACTGTTTTGTCAGTGGAAAACTGAAAGCCATTGTCGATGTTCCATGAGTAAATAAGATCGAGACAGTGCTGAAGACACTGCTCAAGCGGACAAGTCCATGGAGAATAACAATTGATGGCAAAATCGTCGCCGGCCGCGGTGATCTAGCGGTTCTAGGCGCGCAGTCCGGAACCGCGCGACTGCTACGGTCGCAGGTTCGAATCCTGCCTCGGGCATGGATGTGTGTGATGTCCTTAGGTTAGTTAGGTTTAAGTAGTTCTACGTTCTAGGGGACTGATGACCACAGTAGTTAAGTCCCATAGTGCTCAGAGCCATTTTGAGCAAAATCGTCAGTGAAAATGGTGCCGTAAACAGTCGGGGGCACTGTGTCGTCGGCTTCTTCGGGACAGCAAAAATACTAGCTAGATTCCATTTACTTGTTTTCTCTCTTGGACCTAGGTCCATTCCCCAATTTCCGGCCTAACAGTAGCAGATGGTGTCGTCTTGGACCCCACAGCTGTCTCCAACACCTTAGGTCGCTATTTTCTGGAGATTTTGAGCTTTACCGACTATTGCCCTGCCGTCTTCCATCTGAAATGAAATGAGTGGAGACAGCTCGGGTGATACCCTTCTCCTTTCATAATTGTGAATCCTGCCACCTTTACTGTGAGGGAGCTAGATCACACTCTCGCTTCATCCTGGGCTGGACGATGTTCACATTCAGATGTTGCAGTACCTTTCTCTTGTGGGTAAGGCATACAATGACATCTGGGCAGATTTCCAGCGACTGCCCCATTTCTCTCACCAGCTGTGTTTGCAAGCTGATGGAATGTATGATTAATGCCCGGCTGGTATGATGGCTTGAGTCTCGCAGTTACTAACTACTGCACAGTGTGGATTCCTAGCCTGCCGTTCGGCAGTTGACCATCTCATGACTTTGTCAATCCATGTCGTGAATGGTTTTCTGCAGAAGCACCAGACTGTGGGATGTGTTTTTTGATTTGGAGAAAACTTATAACACCTGCTGGAGGACGGGTATCCTTCATACTCTCCATACGAAGAGCTTCAGAGGCTGCTTGCCCCATTTCCTTCAGGAATTTTCACAAGACAGAGTTCTGAATGTAACTGTGGTTTCTGCCTTGTTGGACGCTTTTAACCAGGCAATTGGAGTGCCTCAGGGCTCCATCCTGAGTGTCATCCTTTTTTGCTATAGCCATTAACTCTATAATGGCTTGTCTCCCACCAGGCATCTCTGGCTCCTGTTTCAGTAATGATTTTGTGATTTATTGCCTTCAGAGGCATCTTCAGCGATGTTTCAATCGTCTTACTTATGGCACATTGACAATGGCTTTTGATTTTCCACTAACAAATCCGTTTGTATGAATTTGTAGTAGCGCATTGGGTTTCTTCCACCATCTTTACATCTTGGGCCTGTTGCTCATCCGTTCACTGGAACAATGGAATTCCTCGGGCTCGCACTTGATGGGAAACTTTCATGGCTCTCCCATGTGTCTTGCCTTGCTGCATGCTGCACCTGGTCCCTCAGTGTCCTGTGTGTCCTCAGTGGTACTTCCTGGGGAGGGGATCGGACGTTTGTACTGATCCCTTGTCCATTCAAAACTAGGCTATGGGTGTTCCGTTTATGCATCTGCATGTCCATCCTTCTTACACTGTCTAAAAACTCCCCTGCGGGTCCGGGGGTTAGAATAGGCCTAAGGTATTCCTGCCTGTCGTAAGAGGTGACTAAAAGGAGTCTCACATGTTTCAGCCTTTGTGATGGCCCCCTGTTGGGTTTGACCCCCATTTTTCAAAATTTTCCTGAAGTGCCCCTTACATGGTGCATCGTGTCCATCGTGCACTGATACCTATCACATCCTTAGTTGACGTGGATTTGCACTTCTGCTCATTCTCCAACTGTTGGGCGAGGTCACCCTCCTGGGTATGTATTTTTCCATCAACTGTGTAGTATCATTTGTATGCTGACAATGATGATGGACTTGTTTGCTTGGTTGCACCTGATGTCCAGCACCATAGCCAGTCAATTGCGGTGGGGCCACCATGTTCCCTGTTGGTTGTAGCCCCCTGACCACACAGGGATCTCTCTGCTGATCCCTGCACCATTAACTCTCCTCATATGCCAGGGGTAGATACCCATCCTCCTGGGGTATCGGGACTCCTGGCAATGGCCATCCTACCAGGTGGCCTATGCTGTGGCTGGATGGCACCCGTGGGGAGCCCCCCTGGTTGGAGTGGGTGGCATCAGGGCGGATGACACCCGATGAAGCGTAGTACATCATCTCTTACTGGTGGTCAAACACCAGTAGTCTTTCAGCATTCACAGGCTCAATTCAACACACAGAATTAAGACCCCAAATTGTTCCCCTCCCTGACCACACCATGGGAGGGACATCAGGTTAAGGATGGCAGCAGCTCTTATTCGCCCCGCTACTTTATATGTTTGAGAGCTGATTGGGAATCTTTCATGATAATGAAGCCTCAGTTTTCTGTTGAGCATTTAGAGGAGAAGTTTGGGGGGGGGGGGGGGGGGTTGAGGGATTGTCCAAGATGAGATCTGGGTCAGTCTTGATCAAAACAGCATCCTCTGCCCAGTCACGGGTGTTACTCAGTTGTTGTGACAAGCTGGGGGATGTTTCTGTAATCATCGTGCCCCATAAGCGCTTAAATATGGTCCAGGGTATCATAATTCACAGGGACCTTCTTTTGCAGTCCGACGATGAGCTGTGCACCAGGTTAGAACGGCGAAGTGTACATTTCGTTCGGCGTGTCCATCAGGGTCCGAGGGATAAGCAGGTTGCCACCGGTGCCTTCATCTTGGCCTTCGAGGGAGATACATTACCTGAGAAGATCAAGGTGATGGTCTACTGCTGTGATGTGAAGCCCTATATCCCTCCCCCAATGTGGTGTTTTCAATGTTGGAAGTTCCGTCGTATGTCCATCCAGGGGGCCGACAGTCCCTTTGTGGGTACGTGTGTGGCGTGCACAGGACTCCGAGCTATTTGCAGTCTCCTTCCTTTTCCCAGACCTGCATTACCGTCCCTGTTCCTCTCCTTTCCTGTCCTTGCTCCTTTCCCCCTGGCCCCTCCTTTCCCTCTTGGTGGAATTCATGTCGACTTGGCTTTCCTCCCGGCTTTGTTTTGGTATGTGCAACTGTTTAGTTTGCTGTTTCCATCTCCTTTTCAGCGTTTTGGTCCCCTTGGAGTTTGACCTCCATTTCCAACATTTTCCGTCAGTGTGAGCATTTGGGGATGAACTCCCTACCTAGTTTCCATGTTGGAGGCTCATCTCACCCTCCCCTCCCCACCCCTCCATTTTCCCCCTTGCACCCTGGCCCCCCTTCATGCTAGGTCACCAGCATGGTAGCCAGTCCGTGTGGTGGGGCTGTTAAGTACCCAACTGGCTGAGCCCCCTGACAACACAGGGATCACACTGCTAGTACCTGAGCTGTTAACGGCTCATGTATGCCAAGGAGTTGATGCTCATCACTTTGGGGCATCAGAACTCCCAGCAATGGCTGCCGTGCCAGACGGCCCTCGCTATGGCGGGGTGGTGCCCACTGGGCGAGCCCCTGGTCAGGGTGGGTGGTACTAGGGCAGACGCCTTGCATATGAAGTGGGAAAGGCTTCAATATCCTGGCCATTCTTTGGCCATTTCTAAGAGTGATAGTAGACATGATAGTCCTTCTGATCCTTTGGCCTTCCCCTCGTCGCCACCCCATGGGAAGAAGGTCAAGCTTGCCGACTTGGGTTGAAACCTTTCCCTCGGTACCTGGTTTGTATCAGGACAGGTGGTGAGAGTTTTGCCACGACCAAGCCTTTGTTTTTTTGTTGAGGTGATTGAAGATAAGTATCATGAAGTGGAATCCACGAGTAAAATGCAGTCCGGTTCTTTGCTCATAAAGACATCTTCTCCTGCCCAGTCTGCAGAGGCCGGCCGGAGTGGCCGAGCGGTTAAAGGCGCTACAGTCTGGAACCGCACGACTGCTACGGTCACAGGTTCGAATCCTGCCTCGGGCATAGATGTGTGTGATGTCCTTAGGTTAGTTAGGTTTAAGTAGTTCTAGGGGACTTATGACCACAGCACAGTCTCCGTCGCACCCCACCAATCTTTGAACTCGGTACAGGGTATCATTTTCTACTGGGATCTTCTTCTCCAAACTGACGAGGAGCTCCATGCAAACCTCGAGCGGCAAGGAGTCCGATTTATCCACATTGTACAGCGAGGCCTTAAAAATAATCACACTGATAGAGACTCCTTTTTTCTGGCCTTCGAGGGGGATATCCTCCCAGAGAAGGTAAAGGTGGTGGTGTATCGGTGTGATGTAAAACCTTACATTCCACCACCGATGAGATGCCTTAAATGCTTACGGTTTGGACACAGGTCTTCCCGCTCCACCAGTTATCACCTCTGTGGTGACTGTGGGCGCCCCCTCCATGAGGGGAGTGCCTGTGGTCCTCCGCCTGTGTGCATCAGTTGTGATGCGCAGCATCCTCCGCACTCGCCAGCATGCCTGGTGTATGTGAAAGAATGACGGATTCAAGAGTACAAGACTTTAGATCGACTTACCTACACCGAGGCTTGTCGAAAGTATGACCGGCTCCATCCTGTGCCTCTAACTTCTGCTTTTGCTTCAGTTACGTCCACTCCCCTTCGTACCCCCTCCTCTTCCAAGCCGCGCCCAAATTACCCCTCACCCTCACCCTCACCCTCACCCTCACCCTCACCCTCACCCTCACCCTCACCCTCACCCTCACCCTCACCCTCACCCTCACCCTCACACTCACCCCTTTGGGTGCTAATCCCCCTCCCCTGCCAGAGAAGCGCTCCCCTTCTTCGGCAGCCGATGGTACTGGAGCTCCCTCCCGGGACTCCTCTTCCCGGCACCCCCTGAAAGGCGATCTGCAGCTCCACATAGGCCGCACGATCTGCGGCCGGTGGGGGCCGCTATTGTCAGGTGTAATTCCTGGAGTTGCAGCCCCTTCTTTCCTCCTACTCTGCTGCTTGTATTGTTCTCCAAGAGACCCATTTTGTCAATTCTTACTCACCCACCCTTCATGGGTTCCATGCTTTCTGTTGAAACCAGATTGGCCCTGTGCAGGCTGGTGGTGTTTGCACCTTGGTGCGCAAAGACAATTTTAGTAAATGGGTTCCCCTCCATACCACTCTGGAAGCAATTGCTTTCAGGGTCGATCTCACCACTCCAATCACAATCTGTAATCTCTACCTCCTGCCTGACAGGCCACCCACATCCCTTGCCCTAACCACCCTTCTTCAACAACTCCCTTCTCCCTCCCTGCTTGTAGGGGACTTCAATGCCCACAACCCTCTTTGGGGTAGTCACCCGACTATTGCCCTGGGCAGGACAGTTGAATCTGTTCTGGCAGCGCTTGACCTCTGTAACACCGGTACTCCCACAGACTTAAGTGTGGCACACGGCACTTTCTCTTCCATTGGCCTCATCATCTGCAGTCCCAGCCTTCTTCCCTCCATTCAGTGGGGTGTCCACGATGACTTATGTGACAGCGATCATTACCCGATTGTTTTGACCTTCCTTCAGTATGTCTTGCTCCGTCACCCTCCCAGGTGGGCCTTCTCTACAGCTGATTGGGGTGCCTTCTCTTCTGCTACCATCCCCCCCATACTACCACACCGTAGTATTGATGAGTCTACACAGACTTTAACTGCCGACATTCTTGCCACAGCTGTTTCAGCCATCCCTTCTTCCTCGGGGTTCCCCCCTCCCCTGTCAAATGATGGTCCCATAGTGGACTCTGGAAATTGCTGCAATCAAATTTCAGAAACGGATTTGCTGGTAATGGTATGTATCTGCCATAGGACCACACACCTGCTCTTCACAAGACTGGGCAAAACTCAGGCAAATTTTTGGCTATTGTCCCGTTGCAGGAATTTCTGTGCATGGTGTTGTCCTTCCCATCTGTACTTTGTTGCAGTGTGTTTCGCTCAACACTTTGCCCAAGCCTCTGCGTCGACTCAGTATCCGCCCTTCCTCCTCCTCCTCCTCCTCCTCCTCCTCCTCAAACAGCGCTCGTAACGACTGCCTTTGTCTTTCATTTCTCGCTGCTTGGAGCCTTGTAATGCCCCATTTAGCGCGTGGGAATTCGCCAGCACCCTCACCCTTCGTCCTGACACGTCTCCTGGACCGGATTGGATACATAACCAAATGCTCCATCACTTATCGGTGGCTGGCCACTGTCGTGTACAGACCCTTTTCAACCATCTGTGGAGTGAGGGGGTATTTCCTACCCAGTGGCAGGAATGCATTGTTATTCCGGTGTTGAAGCCTGGGCAGCCACCTCTTCAGTTGGATAGCTACTGTCCAATTAGCCTTACCAACACCCTCTGCAAGCTCGTTGAACGCCTGGTGAGTTGGCGGCTGTTTTGGATCCTCGAATTCTGCGACCTTTTGTCATCGACTCAAGGTGGTTTCTGCCGTGGCCACTCTACATTGGATAACTTATTCCACCTGGAGTCTGCTATCGGGTCGGCTTTTGCCCATTGGCAACACCTCATTGCAGTCTTCTTTGACCTGCATAAAGCCTACGGCACCAACTGGTGCCACCACATCCTCACCACCCTTCACGACTGGGGTCTTTGTGGTGCTCTGCCCATTTTTATCCATAACTTTCTTTCATGTCGCTCTTTCCGGGTCCAAGTTGGTTCCTCCTACAGCACTTCCCGTCGGTAAGAAAATGGGGTTCCACAGAGTTCTGTACTGAGCGTCCTTCTTTTTTTCATCGCCATTAATGGACTGGTAGTGGCTTCTGGGCCGACAGTGTTCGCGTCTTTGTTGACGATTTTTGTACGTATGTCGCTTCCTCTGTCGTGGGCGCTGCAGAAAGCCGTCTACAGGGGGGGCAATCTACCGGGTGCAATCCTGGGCTCTCTCCCATGGCTTTCAGTTTTTGGTGACCAAATTGTACGTCACGTATTTCTGCCGTCGCCATATAGTCCATCCTCATCCGGACCTGTTCCTCGATGGCCAATCCCTCGAGGTGGTGGACACCCGTCTCTTCTTGGGTCTGGTCTTCATTGTCCGGTTGACACGGCTCCCTCGTCTTCGCCAGCTGAAGAGGATGTGCTGGTTACGTCTCAATGTTCTCAGATGTCTGTGCGATACCACCTGAGGTGCAGACCACTCTATTCTCCTGCGATTGTACAAAGCACTGGCCCAGTCTCGTTTAGACTATGGGAGTCTTGTCTATGGTTTTGTGTCACCTTTGACATTGCAGATACTAGATCCCATCCACCATTGTGGGGTCCGACTTGTGACTGGTGCCTTCCGGACTAGCCCCGTGATTAGTCTTCTCACAGAGGCAGGGGATTCCACTTCTGCAAGTTTTGCACCAACAACAGCTGATATCTTATGTGCTCTGCATTTGCTGCACCCCAAAACACCCTAATTATGGTCTCCTTTATCCAGACACTCCAGTGCTGTAATTCAAGAAAAACAAAATACACTATACCTGTCCATCCCTGGCCAGCACCACTGCTTCCACAACCCACCACTTCACAGCCTCTGTATCTTAGAGGCCCCAGTGACCCCAGGTCACTATAGTATCGTGCACACGTGTGATCACATTGACGTAATCACTAATATGTTGGCCACTACTGACCTTAAGCAGCTAGTTGTTTCTGGGTAGAATCATGTTCAGTGCCAAGTTTATTCCCTAGGTGGCACAAATCACAGATCCCCTAGATCGACTATGCAAGAAGGGTGTCAAATTTGTGTGGTTGACCACCTGCCAATTGGCATATCAGAACATTAAGTACAGTTTCAAGGTGGCATTGTGACTGACACTATATTCATTGGACCTGCCCTTGACACTCGAGACAGACACTTCCCGATATGGTATAGCGGTTGTTTTGTCCCATAAGGTGTCGGGTAGTAGTGAATGGCCAGTTGCTCTCACCTCTGGAATGTAGACTGTATGGCAGCAAATTACACCTGTTGAGCGACTGCAAAGCTCAAAGCCTTGATTTTGTTGTTTGTGCATTGTTCTAAACGCCTGGAAAAGATGATGCATTGTATGCAGAATTGGGCATTGTTTTTGATTGGGTATCAATTAAAATCCACTTTCACCCAACTAACCAACGTGAACACCCTACCCCCAATTCCTCTTGGTGCCAATGTGCAGTTCAACCACAAGGAAACAGTTTGTTTCCCCTGGACCAACATCCACAATAAATCCTGGTTCAATTCCTTCTGACTGCACGTGAGGTATCCACTGTGTTGTTTCACGATCCTGTCCTGTTGAAAGTTTTGTCTGAGGTACTGGAGAGGTGTCCAGAGAATGTTTTGAGCCTTACTGATGTAGCCTTTCACAATTATTTCATGTTATGCTACTGATTCAATGCTACAAATGATGTTTTAATGATGGCTGCAGAGAACTCTCGAAAACCTGACCATCATTCTATCCTCGCTCTGTCCCCGCATCCTCCAGCTCCTTTGTGCTTGTCATTGGTGCAGGACATGTATGGAGGCACTAGCCCCACAGCACGTGTACTGGCCCAACATCAATGCAGACATTGAATGCGCATACGGCTCGTGTCATGCCTGATCTCTCAATCACTTGCCCCACGGTCAAGGTTCCTCGTCGTGGCCCCATCCTGATAACTTGTCGGAGAAGGTCCTCGTTGATTTTACCGTGACATTTCAGGTTGTTATGTGGCTTTTGGTGGTGGCCACCCTCTCAAAACTTCCCTTACGTGGCATGGATGCTGTTCATTACCACCATTTTTACCACTTATGACCTCATGATGGTATTCTACCTTGAGGGAGTGCCACTTGTTCCCTGGTGTTGGAAAATTAGCCCCCATTTACGTAGATGCAACTTTAGGCTGTCTGTGGCTGTAATGCGATCACCACCCTGTTTCACCGTGCTCCTAATGGGGAGATTGAGCAGATGGTCCATACATTTAAAACACAGCTGCTGAAGACCTTGCAGACATCATCTGGCTGAAATACTGCATTTGAGTTGGTATTGTACACCATTAGACCTCCTGCATCTTGTGCTGTGTGCCAAACCTGCCTATAGGCCTGCCTGTGGGTGGAATGTCTGTCTGGGCATGCATATGCAGTTGGTGTCTGGGATGGACCCAAGGGGTCATCATTGGTGACAGAGAGCATCAGTGGCTTGATGTTAAGGCCAGACATGACTGTCTGACCCACCAACACGAAACAGCTCTGGCTGTGACCACAGTCGCATTTGGCACCCTGTCGTCACTTCCGATGCTCAGGCTGGAACTAAGATGACCGCCACCTGTGCCTCGTGTCCCTTCTCACTGGAGGATGGTTGAGAGGATCACAGTGTGTGTGCCTGTGGAGGTGGGGGACCAGTCCCTCTGTCCTGACCTTCCATCACTCTTGTTGTGACTGTGCAATCTGCTGGCCTCTGCTACCCATGCAGTCCTCGGGCCTGGGTTTGTGTCGTAAGAATGAACAAGAAGTAATAATTGCTTTTGCTACTTTTTTTTCCATTTGAAATGGCTGATATGATTACATGTGTTTAATAAAAATGAATCTTTCACTTTACATTGGAGTGTACATGTAATGAAATTTTCCTTCAGAATAAAACTTTTCACTTGACTGAATCTCAGACTTGAACCTATGCCTTTCGTAGTCAATACTTCTACTCCCTGAGCTGTATGACCACAGGTGCAGTGTGGCTCTCACAGTTTGTCTGCGAATACCTATCCGCTCATTCACATGCTGTAATAGTTTAATTTCTGTACCTCGTGCTATTTCTGTTGAATTTATTTAAATTTACGTAATACACATTTATGGGAAGAAATGTGGAGAACTGCGGGATGAACCACTTAAAGTTTCCAATATTCATTTTCATCAATTTGTTGACATATTTCTCACAATGTCTGCCAGATCACATGTGTAGCCTCTGACTTTATCAGAGCTTCAGTCACTCACCCCAGATGGTTGAGGAATATTCCATAGTAAATTTGTAAGGATACCACAGTTTTCCAATATTTTACTAATAAACTGAAGCCCACCATGGACTATGATCATGATGGGACCTTCAGATTATTGCTTTGCTTTGCAGTTGTTATCCCCCATGTGACTTGCTGTGAAATGCTTGTTACTGACATAACTCTGGTTAAATATCTGAGATGAATCTGTCTTTTTAAGTATGAGTACAGTAATGAATCAAATAATTACCTTGGGAACTTACTGAATTCAAGCATAATTTATCTGTTCAACAAACAGTTATGATCAGGAGTGGTTTTAGATTTGTACATCAAAAACTGTATAGGGAGTGTAAAGAATAAGATGGAGTTTTACCAAAAGTGTGTGTAGACTTCTTTAGGCTTCACTGATGGAATGTGGTGGTTAGTGATCAAGAATGCTGTTCTTGTATTTTGGAGGAAAGTTGTTTGGATCCCAGTCCAGCCAGCCTGACTTAGGTTTCCTGTGGTCCCCCAAATTCATTTTAGTTGTATACATCCAAGTGTACCATGGAATGGTTGTTGACACCATCTTTGGCCAAATAAACTAATACTTCACCTTTTATGACACAGAGGGGTGATGACTTTTTAAACTTTCCATTCTTTACAGTAGAGCTCACCAATGCCGCTACTAAACTAAATTCACAGAGATTGTTCTTTTGTTAGAAAGTAGTGCAAACTTGGTTTTCAGTTAGCAAATTTGTTTCTTGATGAAATGTATTAAGCTACTCTAAGAAATGTATCAAACTGCTTTGCTCCAAAGTAGAAAAATTGTAATTACATTTTATACTGTCTAGTGTTGTAAGAGTTGTAACTTGTGTGTGTGTGTGTGTGTGTGTGTGTGTGTGTGTGTGTGTGTGTGTGTACACAACTTGAGTAGGCAATACAGCTTACTCAGACATCACTGATCACTGTCCACCCTACCTTAGACATTATTTTTCCTTCTTTTCTTTATCTTTGTCTGAAAACATGGTTGACTGGATTTCCATTATTCACTAATTGCTAGTGTAAGCATAAAAACTACAGACAGAAGCTACAGACATTATTAAGAAAAGATACTAAGAGCACTGACCTTCAGGCACTTATATATGTTGTCTGATAGTTGTTTTCAGAAATCTGTAGCAGTATATTTACTCATATTATTATGATTCTTTGTTTGTCAGTTATGTATTAATACTGTCTGTTTCATGTTTTTCTTATAATACAACTAGTTTATAAACTGACAGTAGGATCTTAACTACTTAATGATCCATTTGGGCATCATAGGAGATATTCCTCAGAGTATAAATTGTATCATTCGACACTCCATTCTTAATACTATACCCGCATTGTTAGATTGTGAGTAGTAATTACTTAAAATGATTCTGTTGTTCAACACACTAGCTGGAAAAAATTGCAACATATCTCTGTTGTAATTAATCCAGAGACTGACAAAGGTGTTATGCACAATCCAGTAACAACAGTGTGACCACTGCCTATGTTTGGAATCAGCATGAATAACCACTCACAAACAGCAGGTGGCAGCGCCAGCAGGGGAGGGTATATAAAGTGTGTTGGGGAACATGGAAAACATTGCAGTCGTTATAATGTGGAAACAGAGCGGTTTATCTGACTTCCAGAAGGACATGATCATTGACTTTCAGGCCAAGGGTGGAAGAATTTCCAAAACAGCTAAGTTATGAAACTGTTTGTGTGCCATTGTGTTTAAAGTATACCGTGCATGGTAAAATAGGTGCTATACAAAACCAGCACAACGGTAGCTATAATGCACTACGGGCCAGAGATGACGGGGTGAACAACAGCTGTGTAGATATGTATGGGTGAGCATCAGACTGCCCAGATAAACCCATGGCTACCAAAAATGTCTCCTCAATGACCGTTCAGCAAACATTGCTGTGTATGGTTCTCTGCAGCAGGTGCCTGGTTTGTGCACTCTTGCTAACTGGTGTTCATCGGCAACAAAGACTGGAATTAGCTCGCCAGCACTGCAGCTGGGTGTCCACTGAGTGGTGACAGGTTGCCTTTTCAGATGAATCACGTTTTATGCTCCATTGGACAGCTGGCCATTGGTGTGCACAGTGTGAATCATCTGAAAGCAAAGGGGTCCAGGCTGGAGGAGGGAGCTTTATGGTCTGGGGAATATATTCAAGGCATTACCCGAGTTATTTTGTCATTCTGAAAGGCACAGATGATTGATATAAGTATGCATCTAGCCTTGGTTACCATGTTCACTCATACATGCAGTTCGTTTTTTCCTTCACACAATGGCATTTACCAGCAGGACAATGTAATGTGTCACAGAGCTCACAGTGTGTGTGTGTGTGTGTCTGTGTGTGTGTGTGTGTGTGTGTGTGTGTGTGTGTGTGTGTGTGTGTGGTATGAAGAGCACCAGGATGAATTTACTGTACCCCCCTGGCCACCAGACCCTCTGGATTTAAACCCGGTTGATAATCTGTGGGACCACCTCGATCGAGCTGTTCTCGCGGTGGATTCTCAAGAGAAACCTGTCAAATTCTGGCCATGGCACTGGAGTCTGCATGGCTCCATATCCGTGTCGTTACCCTCCAGAACTTCACTATCACTATTCCTGCATGTCTCGCAGTGGTCTATGCAGCAAAAGGTGGTTATTCAGGCTTTCGACTGATGGTCACATTAATGTGACTGGACAGTGTATATGTAACATGTCAAAATTACAATCTTACTTTGGTTGCTATCTTTGCGAGCAATCTGTACAGAATTGGATCCTGACAAGGCAGCCAATTTGAAGAAGTTTTGGGCTTTAAAATTTTATACACATTTTTTGTGCAGGATAAAAAGACATAGCCACCAAAGAGTGGCTACAGATTTTATCAGGTAGTGCAATGGTTAAATACATCCATCCTGTATTATCACAGACATACTTCTATCTTCTAAATGCTGACTTCCTTTGGTGTAGTGCTTTGACATGTATTGCTTGTAGAAGCTGTCAAGTGGGAATATGATTGC
The DNA here is from genome assembly GCF_023864345.2 of Schistocerca serialis cubense. Taxonomy (NCBI): domain Eukaryota; kingdom Metazoa; phylum Arthropoda; class Insecta; order Orthoptera; family Acrididae; genus Schistocerca; species Schistocerca serialis. The sequence goes on from NC_064640.1 coordinate 823,877,079, forward strand.
TGAAATAGAGAGAATGATTTGGTCTCGGTGACTTTTCACTCATTTTTTCACACTGTCCTATTACACAAAATGATTAAACTATTAGAGTTTTCCTTTTGAACATGTAACTAATAAGTACTCTCACAGTGGAATCAATACTTTGCAGTAACAAAACTCTTTGGCCCATTCACAAAATGTTCCTGCCCCTAAAAAAAATGAATTACAAATTTTTGATGCAGGTACCGAACTAATCTATGGGTAGCTTTTCTGATTCTGTAACTTTCGAGGAATTTGGTGGTAGAACAAAGCAATTTACAGGAATACTTATGTTGCGAATGCAAGATCCTGCTTTTAATGGGGTCGCATGTCAATTTAACAAGTTTTCCAGTGCTGCATCATATTTGTACTGTGAGTTTTTTAAGTGTTTCAAGTTATTTGATGGAAAAGAATAAGCTGTAGGCATTGACTCTACTGACGACCAGCCAGCTAGCTGTCAATCAACAATAAATATAGTGTTTGTATACAAATATGAAGCTTGTGGTTTGGTAGTAATGTAAAGCATTTCTTTATTTTTTGTTATTTGTTTCAGGCTTTGCTTCCACATGTGTACCTCCAGATACAGATCTGCGCACAGTCCTGTGTGTCCCCTTAAATTTTTCGAAGTGTAGTCGTCGGGCACTGGCACATGCAGCGGAAGATGCAGGATTCGATGTTCTGCAAGTAATTAGTGAACCTATAGCAGCCTTGCTTGCTCAAGGCTATGGTGTTGAGTCCCCAGATGAGAGAGGGTGAGTGCTGTAATGCAGTATGTTATTCTTGGTGTTCGTGATAAGTTATGAAACAGTCTGCATGATCTTTAGCTACTAAATGAGGTGTTCAACATTGTTAACATATATTTTAGGGCGAATATGCTGCTCATTATTGAAATTGTTGTTTCCACTATTGACTAGCCTACATAAGATTGGAGGAATGCATGTTTTCTCCTTAGACTTTACTCTGAGGGCTTTGGCCCCAAAACACTGCATAGCATGTGCACATAGGCTGATGTTTTCATCAATAGAGCTGATAAACATTCCACAGTGATACGTTTCAGTGCTGTGTTTTGTGGGTTACATTTCTCCAAATAAATTATTAATTTCTTATTAACAGATGAAACTTTTATGTTAAGATGTCAGTGGTTCAGTTTGTTGAGGAAATCTGCACAAATAGCAGTAAAATATTATTTTATAGTGAAGTGTATATGAGAAAGACATGTTTACTGTTGTTACATGAGCCCACATCAGTTGCTTTATCTTTTGACCCTGGGGTCAATGATCCTGCATGATCTAGACTACGGTCAGATTGCTCATTATTAGGTTTCCAATTTAACGCAGATGATGGATCTCCTCGGGGAAATAACAATCAGATCATAAAGGAAGTCCTTTGGATATCCCATATGTTTACTGTGGGAAGGTCTCGTCTGAGATACAGAAGCAGCTCTGCAGCCATCTGTTTAGTGCAATGGTTACAGCTGGTTGTAAGTAATGCTTGTCATCATCTTAGTTCCTTTTGGTGGTGTCACTCGTCTAATGGAATCACAGTTCACAATTTGTTCATTCATGCCCAGTATTGATTGGAATCCTTGGTTTGGAGCCAGGTGGATTTAAACTAGAGGCTCCATTGATTTTTTGGTGATCTTGGGTGCAGATTCCTTGACTTAATCTGTATTGGATGTAGAATTTTAAAGTGCCTCCCTGAATTGGTTAGGCATGCAGTACCCGCAGAAAGGATTTCCTTCAATAGCGCAATATGAATAGTTTGCATCCTTTTTTTTTTTTTTAGATATATTACTTTGTAAGCCTGTTTACCTTTAGATGTTGAACACCAAAGAGCCATGATCACTTCACATGTATTTCATATTGAGGAGATCAAATAGCCATATAAGTCAACTGTGAAAATGAAAACTGAATATTAGGTAACTGGACAAGTATTCAAGGCAAGATCACTGAATTACTGTGACTTGCTTAAACAGCATTGCTTGTGTAGCAAGTGGAACAGAAAATTGGGTAAAACTAGAAACAAACGGAAACAAAATCTTAAATTCTGACTGGAATATATATGTGACAAGTCTCTTTTTGTGTAATGAGATAAATGCAGTCAACAATAGATAATTTGGGTAAAGTTAAGCCTTAAAGGTGGGCCAAAATTTCTTACTAAAACTATCTATTGGTGACACACTACATCAGTTGAGATGGCATGGAATGCTACGGAAGATTTGTGGAAAAATATTTCTGATAAATTACCTGATCATGTTTTAGCCATAGGAGAGGTTCCTGTTAGCCAGCCATGCATGACACAGGTGGCAGGGATGGCGGTTCAAGTGAAATTGTACTAAATATCTTATCTGAAAATTATCTTGGACAGCCAACTAAGTAGAATACATATGATGTAAGTATACAATATATGCTGTCAATAAAAAAATGTGAACTTTTCAATTCAGTGAAAATAAATGGATGAATCAACAAACACAGAGCTACAGCCGCATCATTGATCAGTGGTGTTGAATGAAAAGTTGTGCATGATGTGTCAATAAAATAACAAACTATCTGAGCAACTATTTACATCTGGGAAGGAGAATATTGATTAATTGGAGAAATTCACAAACCTTGTCAGAAACATGCTGGTTGAGTTTGTGTGATGGGATGTAGTGAGATGTGGGGAAGGACCCACCAAGGTTCAATGACAATATTACTCATTTAGCCCCTGAGGGCTCACAACTCTCGTGTCAGTACCTACCTGCTTGGCTACCATGGGGCCCCATGCTTTGCAGCATTACTTCGTTTCTGTCCTGCAAGCTTATACTTCCACTGTCCCTTTCTCCCTCTGCCTCTCCATTGTATGGTTTTCTTGATGCAGACCCAGCTCAGATCTCGTTTGTGACTGGGATTAGAGTTTCCGCTTTTTTTTGTTTTCTACAACTTTTCATTAAGTAAAGACATAGTCCCCGTTGTTAGGTTTGACCTGCCATCAGTTTTCAGTTTCTCCAGAAATGTTTACCATGCCGGGAAGGTCACCCAATGCAGTGTAAGCTCCAGCATGGTGGCCATCCTGTCATGGTGGGCATCAAATAGCTGCACAGTGGTAGCCCCCTGGCCACGTGGGTATCGTATTGTTGGTGTCTGAGCTGAAAACTTCCCATGTATGCCAAGGTTTATGTGCATGTGCCCATTGTGACTGGGACACGGGGACTCCGAGCAACGGATTACTGGTCACGTAGCCATTTTCTGCGGCTGGGTGGCGCACATGGCAAGAGCCCCCATTCGAAGTGGGTGGCACCATGGCGGATGAGCCGCAAATGAATCGGATGAAGTTATCTTCCGCCGGTAGCTGTATGATTCCAGCAGTCTCTATGGAAGGAAAGTACTATTTAAGTGCAGAGAGATATGACCATAAAATGTTTCCTTCCATAGGGCTAAGCGGCAAGCAGAGAAATATCCCCCCCCCTGTCCCCCCAATAATTAGTTTGCTCAAGGATTGATGGGGATTCCTTCTTGGCTACAGAACCCTTCTTCTTTGTGGAGAACATAGAAGTCAAGCTTGGGGAAGTGGCAGCCATTTCTAAAATGAAAAGTGGGTCAATTTTGATCAAAACAGTATCCTCTGCCCAATCACGGGTGCTACTAGCTCTTAACAAGGTGGGTGACATACCGGTGACTGTCACTCCCCATAATAGTCTAAATATGGTTCAGGGACCTGCTCTTACAATCTGATGCTGAGCTATGCACCAACTTGGAGTGCCAGGGTGCACACTTTGTTAGTCATGTACATTGGGGACCAAAGGACAACAGTGTCGCTACCAGTGCCTTCATGTTGGCCTTTGATGGTGATTCATTACCTGAAAAGGTCAGGGTGACATTATACCGAAGTGATGTGAAAGAAAGCGTCACTCCTATGGACGCCTGCCCAGATGGACTCTCAGCCGTGTTGACTGGGATGCTTTTGCCTCTTTTGTTGCCCTTGGCTCCCCACTGCATGGAGATATTGATGAGGCAGTCCAGAATACAACTACAACCATTATTTGAGCAGCTGATTTTGGCGATTCCCTGTTCCTTCTGTGCACCCCGACAGAAGACAATACCTGGATGGTCATCAGAAATTGCAGAGGCCATTAGAGATCGTAGGCGAGCTCTCCAGCACCATAAGTGGCACCCATCGATGGAGCACGTTATTGCCTTTCAGTGGCTCCATGCCTGGGTCTGCCATCCAATAAAACGATGGAAACAAGAATGCAAGGAACAGTACGCTTCAACCATCAGACCGTGAACCTTCCCTTCATAGGTTTGAGCCAAGGTCAGATGTATCTACAGATACCAGACACCTGCAGGTGTACCTGGTGGTGTTCCGTTGAATGGTGCCATCTACACTAACACAGATGCCACATTTTTCTCTGTATTATGCTAGAGCCTCTGAGTCTGAGAACTGTCAACCCTTTTTTGTGTCCTAAAAAAGTGAGTAGAGCAAAAGCAGTTATCTTTTACTGCACACCACCTGGATCCGTATAATGCTCCATTCAGTGAATGGGGAGTTGTCAGTGTCCTAGCCCACTGCCCCAGGATCGGACCACATCCTCAACCAGATGATCAAGCACCTATCTGTGGATTGTCAGTGTCATATCCTTGCCATCTTTAACTGCATCCTGGAGTGAGGGCGACTTCCCATTGCAACAGCGACAAATCATCATCATCCCAATACTGAAACAGGGCAAGCACCCTCTAGAGATGAATAGTTATTACCCAGTTAATCCCACCAGTGTTCTCTACAAGTTGTTTGAATGCATGGTGAGCTGGCGGCTGTGTTGGCTCCTTGAGTCTCGGGGTCTTCTGCCTCCATCCCAGGGCGGTTTTTGCCGAGGTGACTCTATACTGAAAATCTGGATTGCCTGGAGTCTGCCATCCAAACAGCTTTTGTCCAATATCAACACCTTATAGCCATCTTCTTCGACCTGAAAAAGGCTTAAGACCCCACATCCTAGCTACTGTACACATCTTCTTATCCCACCATACTTTGCAGGTTCAACTTGCTGCTTCCCACAGTACCACCCCCCACCCCCCTCCCCTCCTCCCCCAATCCGACGAGAGAATGGGGTACCACAGGGCTCTGTTAGTATGGATGTCGCTGAACATCAACTGCAAGGTGCCATAGGAAAGGCGCAGTCATGGGACCTCACCCATGGCTTTCAAAACTCATGTTATGCACTTCTGTCAACATTGTAGTGTTCACCCACAACCAGAACTTTACCTCAACAGCCAACTACTCAATGTGGTGGGAACATTTTGGTTTTTTGGACTGGTCTTAAATCCTAAGTTGACGTGGATTCCCCATCTATGCTAGAGTGATCGAAAGTGTTAGCTGCACCTTAATAGTCTTCACTGCCTGAGTAACACCAGCTGGGATGCATATCGTACTACCTTTCCACAGCTTTACAAAGCCCTGATACAATCCCGTCAAAACACCGGAATCCATCCCCCGCAACAGCAGTCCAGATCAAGGATTACAATCGCAATCCACATCCTGTCTCTCCTCTCTGAACTCCAGTTGTTTCCTCTATCACCTCTCCTCCAGGCCCATTCACTACACATTCATGGTGCATCCCTCGGCCACAGCGTTGTCTTGACCTATCACCAGATCTGAAAGACTCTGTTCCTTCTGAGGCCGTCTGCCACCAATTTTTAGCCATTCTTGTCATATCTTGGGGTTCAGAAGTAGTCTGTACTGATGATTTAATGGGTGCTGGTCATGTGGGCTTCGCTTATACTCGCATGTGACACTGAACTGTGCTCCCTGCCAAATGGTTGTAATGTTTTCACTGCGGAGTTGGTAGCCATCTCTCGTGCTCTTGAACATATTAGTTTCTGCACCGGTGGATCCTCTCTCATCTTCAGCAACTCCTTGTGCAGTTTGCATCTCTTGACCAATGTTACCTTCACCGTCCCTTGGTAATTGCTATCCAGGGTTCCCTGTATGTCTGGACCCCAGGCCACATCAGGATCCTGGGAAATGAACTTGCTGGTAGCCTGGCCAAACTGGCTACCGTAAACTGATTTGTGATGTTGGTATTCCAGTAATGGACCTCTGATCGGTATTATGCCATGAAGGTTAGGGAATCAGGAATGGCTCACTCTGACTTTGCCAAACAAAATAGGGTGATGAAGGAGACTACAAATCTGTGGAGGTCCTTCATGTGGGCCTCTCTCAAAGACTTGATCGTCCTTTTGCTGGCTGCGTATTGGCCATACTTGGCTAACTCTTGGTCATCTCTTCTGTCGCAAAGACCCACCTCTCTGTCATTGTGGTTCCCATTTGCTGGTGGTCCACATTTTGCTGGACTGTCCGAACTTAGCCACCATGCAGTGGGCTCTTAATCTCCCTCGCGCGCTGTCTCTGGTGTTAGGAGACAGTGCCTCAGTGGCTGACTTAGTTTTATGTTTTATTCTTGAAGGGAGCTTTCACCGCTCTCTTCAAGGTAGGTCCACTTACCCATATTGGCCCATTGATGGGTTGGCAGAACACTCTTTGCCTCCTCTGCCAAGTCTGTGCTGTGGCTATCTGGGCATTGTGGTGCAGCCTGGTCCTCACCTTACCTGCTCTTTTACATTTGGTCAGGAAACAGCTAATGGTCAAAGGTTGATGACAGTTAGCACAAAGTGATGGTGGGTCACCACTTGACAAATGACGATGGCTAAAAAGACAGTACCCAGTACGTAACCTAGCTAAAATCAGCTCCTTGCGGCGAAAGGGCTGAGAGAGGAGATCGGCCAAGCTTCTGGGAGATGTTTCATTCCCTGGAGTTTGTTCCCATGAATGGAAGACCAATTTTAATGTCAAAGTGACACCACCTTCTGATAAAAGACAACATGGAGATCATCGGAAGGAATGGAAGAACTAGCTGGATGATGTAGGAGGACTGCAGACTTGGCAACAGTGTCAGCAGCCTTGGCAACAGTGTCAGCAGCTTTGTTTCCTGTCAGACCATCCATCAAGACAGAGCAAGTGGAAGCTTTCTTTGACCTGTTGCACTAAGGGATAGACAGTGTACAGCATACAGAGGCTCTGAAAATCACTGAGAGAATCCGAGCAGATGACGAAATTGAAAAGCCTGTGTCGCTGGATGTACCGTGTGGCCTGATACAGAGCAAAGAGCTCTGCTGTTAATACTGAGCAGTGTTCTGGAAGCAGATATCGAAAATGGTCGGTGGCAATGATCAGGCATACCAGACACCATGGTCATTCAGAGAGCCAACAGTGTACACAAAGGTAGCATCACTAAGTTCCGTGCAAAGGTTGATAAACTTACACCGATAGATCGAATCTGGAGAAGTTTCCTAAGGAAGCGAATCAAGTTCAAGGTGAACATGGGCCACCACAGAAAGTCAGGGTGGTGAAGGGTACACATCCTTCGGGAAAGTGGCAGATAGCGTGAAGTGAGGCTGCTGGAGCAGTAACCAAAAGTGAACTCCAGGAGGTAATGGAGAAGAGGGACCCACCTACTGGCGGTCAAATGAGCCGTTGAAGGAGGTGACATAAGATGAGTGGCCAGGTATGGCAGACAAATGGCATGTGTATCTGCTGAGGAGAACATCATGTCGTTATGACCGCAGTAGTGAGGCAGCTTCTGCATAGAGACTTTCAACTGGGCTGGTGTAAAAGGTGCCAGTGGCCACATGGATTCGATGGTGGTAGATTGTATTTAGACAGTGTAAGATGGATGGATGTGCAGATGCATAAACGGAGCATCCATAGTCTACTTTCAAAAGGCCAAGGGATCTGTACAAACAGAGGAGGGTGGTCCAGACCACTCCCCAGGAAGTACCACTGAGGACCCGTAGAACACTGACGGACAGGGTACAGTGGGCAGCCAGGTAAGACATGTGGGAGGACCAAGAAAGTTTCTATCAATCATGAGCCGCAGGAATTTCGTAGTTTCAACAAACGGTAGAGCAACAGGCCCAAGACCGGGTGATCAAAAAGTCAGTATAAATTTGAGAACTGAATAAATCACGGAATAATGTAGATAGAGAGGTACAAATTGACACACATACTTGGAATGACATGGGGTTTTATTAGAACAAACAAAAAAAAATCCAAAAGTTCAAAAAATGTCAGGCAGATGGCGCTTCATCTGATCAGAATAGCAATAATTAGCGTAACAAAGTAAGACAAATCATAGATGATGTTCTTTACAGGAAATGCTCAATATGTCCACCATCATTCCTCAACAATAGCTGTAGTCGAGGAATAATGTGAACAGCACTACAAAGCATGTCCGGAGTTATGGTGGGGCATTGGCGTCGGATGTGGTCTTACAGCATCCCTAGAGATGTCGGTCGATCACGATACACTTGCGACTTCAGGTAACCCCAAAGCCAATAATCGCATGGACTGAGGTCTGGGGACCTGGGAGGCCAAGCATGACGAAAGTGGCAGCTGAGCAAACGATCATCATCAAACGACGCGCACAAGAGATCTTTCACGCGTCTAGCAAAATGGTTTTTTTTTCTTTTCTTCGGTTATAATAAAACCCCATGTCATTCCAAGCATGTGTGTCAATTTTTACCTCTCTATCCACATTATTTCATGGTTTATTAAGTTTTCAAATTTATACTGACTTTTTGATCACCCGGTATAAAGAAGGTGGAAGAAACCCATTGTGCAGCCAGAAATTCATACAAATGGTTTTGTCAGTGGAAAAGCGAAAGCCATTGTTGATGCTGCATGAGTAAAGACAATGAGACAATGCTGAAGACTTCGCTCAAGGAGACAAGTCCATGGGGAACTGCAATAGGTGGCAAAATCGTCAACAAAAAGGGACCCGGAAATACCCAGCGGGAGACAGGCCATAATAGGGTCAATGGCAATAGCAAGGACAACGAATGTCAGGATGGACCCCTGAGGCATCCAATTTTCATGGATAAAAGTGTCCTACAAGTCACATTCCACACGTGCTTTGAGAAGTCTGTCTTTTAAAAATTCCTGAAGGAAACGTGGCAGGCAGACTGGAAAGCCCCACATGTAAAGAGTACAGAGGGTACCGGTCCTCCAGCTGGTGCCGAAGGATTTCTCCAGATCAAAAAGCACGTCCACCGTCAGTTATTGTTGCAGAAAACTGTTCATGACATGGGTTGCCAAAGTGGTGAGATGGTCAACTTCAGAATGGCACGCCTGAAATCCACACTGTGCAGTCGTTAGTAATTTGCGAGACTTGAGTCACCATACCACCCGGGCATTAATCATATGTTCTAAACCTTGCAAACATAGCTAGTGAGGGAAATGGGGTGGTAGCTAGAAGGAAGGTCTTTGTCCTTACTGGGCTGAGGAATGGGTATGATGAAGGCTTCATACCAGCGTCTGGGGAGCATGCCATCTACCCAGATGTGGTTGTATGTATTAAGCAGAAAATGTTAGCCCGCAAGAGAAAGGTGCTGCAACATCTGAATGCGAACATCATCCGGCTGTGGGGTGAAAGATAGGGATACAGTGAGAGTGATCAGCTCCCACATAGGAAAGGCTGCATTGTAGCATTTAAAATTCTAAGAGGAGAAGGGTATTACCCAAGCCTCCTCCATTTGTTTCCAATGGAGGAAGGTAGGGCGGTAATGGGTGGAGCTTGAAATATTTGCAAAATAGTGGCCCTAGGTGGTGGATATAGCAATGGGTTCCACAATGACATCATCTGCTCCGATCAGGCCAGAAATTGGTGAATTGACCTTGGGCCCAGAGAGTCGTTGGAATTTAGCCCACACAATGGAAGACAGAGCGGAACTGTTAAAAGAATTAGTAAATGAAATCCAGTTAGCTCCTTTGGCATCCCAAAGAGGGTGATGACACTGCGCACGCGACTGTTCACATCAAATGCAGTTCTCCAGTGTTAAAAATGCTGAGAGTGTGTCTCTGCACATGAATTGTCACGGTACGCGTCAGTCCACCAAGGACTGTGACATGATGTGGTAAAGTGGAAGTGTGAGGAATGGAACAGTCTGCAGCGGTAAGGATAACGTTTGTAAGGTCATCACAACTGGGGAAATGTCGTTTGTCAAAGGTCACCTGGGAGGAGTAAAGCCTCCAGTCTGCCTTTGAAAGCTGCCAATTAATTTAGTAAGTAGATGAGGGAGGAGTCGGCAGATAGGATGTGGTGAAATGGTTGCTCAAGTATGTCTAAAAGGGAACACACCACTCGAGACGACGGGCAAGCTGGGCAGTGCAGAATGAGAGGTCCAAATGGGAATAAGAGTGTGTCGAGTCTGAAAGGAACGTTGGTGCTCCAGTGTTAAGGCAGAAGAGGTTGAGTTGATCGAGAAGGTCAGCCGAGAGGGCACTTTACGGACAGGTTCACAAAGAGCTGCAAAGGGGGTGATGCGCATCAAAGTCACTGAGCAGCAAAAAGATTTGGGACTTTCCCAACGAGCTAGAGGAAGTCTGCCCTGCTGAAACCGAATGACAGGGATTTAGGCGGTACAAAGAGAAAAGGTGAAGCGAGGAAGGAGAATGCGGACTGCAACAGCTTGCAGCCGGATGTTGAGTGAGAGGGTTTGACTACGAATGTCATCACGAATAAGCAGCACGACTCCACCACGAGATGGATTGCCGTCCTTGGCCATATGTTCCTTTTTTCATAAACATTTTCTTCTCCGGAGAGCAAAAAAAAAAAAAAAAAAAAAAATTACTGATAGAAAGAAAATTGGCTTGATATTGTCTACATTGTCTCCATAAGTTATAAAGTGATTGAGTCCCCTGTTCAGCATGTCTTTGAGACAGAGTACCTTTAACATAATTTGTACAGGTCATTTCCAGCCTAATTGATACTTTTTATTTACAGACGAGTCTTTCCACTATTTTAATAACTGATTAAATGTTCATGCTTTTGTTGGGTAGCTGCAGAAAAGAAGGCTGTCTCAAAACACGAACCATGATGAGATGTAATATGATGAGCAGCCACCTACTACTGTCAAACTTCTTTCACTACTTGCATTATAGTTTTAATTTTGTTTAGAGGTCTACTTACTGTGTTGATGCAATGAATTGTTTTATCCTGTATTTTTGTAGAGCTCTTGCCAGATATGCTCTGCAGTATTAGATTTAAATGCCTATGTTGCAATAGGACCCATATCTCTAAATCTGTTGTTTGCTGTTGTGGAATGTGAGTCTGTTTCAGTGTTGGGGCCACTCCTGTTCCTTATTTATATAAATGATATGCCGTCTAGTATTATGGGTAACTCTAAAATATTTCTGTTTGCTGATGACGCTAGCTTGGAAGTAAAGGATGTTGTGTCCAACATTGACCTAAGTTCATGGTTTGTAGAAAATAAATTAACTCCAAATCACAGTAAGACTCAGTTTTTACAGTTTCTAACACACAATTCAACAAAACCTGACATTTTAATTTCACAGAGTGGGCATATTTAGTGAAACTGAACAGTTAAAATTTCTAGGTGCTCAGATAGATAGTAAACTGTCGTGGGAAGCCCACATTTAGGATCTTGTTCAAAGACTTAATGCTGCCATTTTTACTATTGGAACAATATCTGAAGTGAGCGATCTTTCGACACAAAAATTAGTCTACTTTGCTTATTTTCATTCGCTTGTATCATATGGTGGTATATTTTGGGGTAAGTTCTTGTTGTATTGTAGATTGCATTTACTTAAATTTATGGATTGACTTTTTTTGGGTTCATATACATTTTATTTTTATCTATTATTACTTTTATGTTGTAATTTCATGTACTGACATGTTCCATGACCTGGGAGATTTTCTCCTCAGTTTGGTCCTATGGAACTTGACATGTAAATAAAATTAATTTGAATGTTGATTTTTGTGCATCATTATCTGACAGGCCATTACTAAATTTGATCACAATGTGCTTCTCAATTTGAAGACAAGCTATTGAAAACAATACGTATGATCCTGCGACTATTTCCCCACGCTCTAGTTGCAAAGTGTGACATCTTTATCAGATTGGAAGTTTATTAATGTTATTTTTGCTGTAAATTAGTCAAAAATATAATATTGAAATCTTTACCAAATTAATTTGATGTGTATCTTATAAACTGAGATTGACAAAGTCCTAAGTCTGGAATGTAAAGCCATCTCACCGAAGTGAGAGGTGAAGTGAAAACTATACTTAAAAATAACCCATCTTTAATCCAGTTTCTAAAAATATGGATTGTACCTAGTAAGATGTCCTAGGTCTTTGAGGCATGTGGTTTACAATATATCATGTGAGTTTGGAGTGAATTATTACAACAGTGTAATCACATTATTGATGAACAGTGCAAGAAACACTCCAAAATGTATAACTAAGACGTTGTGAGAAACCATTCATTGCAAAGCATGGTGTTACCAACACACACAAATTATTATTTGACAACACTGAAATCCTGGCACACACCTTGTGTTACTGGGATTCATTTATCAAGAAAGCAGTGGAGATCCACAAGTGTCCTAAATTTTTTAATGGAGTTGATGGCGTCACCTGAATCCCAACATGGTGGAAAGATCTAGAAAACAATATAAACCCCATACTAATGTGAGTGGCTGATCTGTTTCCTTATCATTGTTGTGGTATTATTGGTAAAGCGAGCATAAGCATGAGCATGAGCAGTACTAAAGAAAGCACGAGAGCTTTAAATCTGACAGATATGTGTTGACTAGAGTTTGTTTACATCTTACAGTTTGTCATACCAAGGTATTAAGGAGACATTTTGGGAACTTGCTTACCTGTTTTACCTGTTTTGGTGAATTTCAGTAGTTGTTTCTGTTCGAGTGAGTGTATGTTCAGTGAATTCTGGAAGTAGTCAAAGTTACAGGTTTTTAGTTATTCCAAGATAGATACCAGAGACTATATGCTCATTTCATTAACAATGTATCAAGTTACATCTTCATTTTAATATTTGGTGGCTAAAATCTGCTTCATTTTAAATGATCAAGACTTTTTATTTAAAAAAAAAAATTACACGGACATGATCAAATCTGGTAGAAGTAATATTGCTGAATATATTGCTGTGTTAGTCTAGAACAAAATTAGGTAAGTAGAACCCAACAACATACAGATACTAACTTTATATAAATTAATCCATTGAGTAGGAGGAGTTGTCAAACAGAAATTATTTCAGTTGTTTTTAAAACTTTTATTATGTGCCTGCACCCTTAATTTGTAGGTGATGTTTTCAAATATTTTTACAGCTGAGTAAGTTAAGTTGTGAATAGTGGAGGCAATTCTTGTTCCAAGTGTTAGACTTACAAACAATACTACTATTTTTAAATTGTGCCTGATGCCTCACAACAAACTTCATAAGAGAGGTTGTTAGGATGCCTAAATTTTTAAACAATTGCCTTCATGAAGTTTGAGGATGACCACCAGATATCCTTACAGAATATTTCTGTATGATGAATACTTAGTGTCTGTATGTAGAATTGCCTCAAAAAACTATTTCCAGTCACATCAATGAATGACAGTGTGCAAAGTAAGCTGGTTTTTTAATGCTAGCATTAAAAAATCAGCAATTACATGTAGAGAAAATGTTGCTGAATTCAAGCATTTTAAGAAATCTGTAATATGTGATTTTCTATTCAAGTTTTGGTCTATATGTGCACCTAGGAATTTTGAGCAATTGATTTTACATGCTTCCCATCTCCCAGTGCTCTATTATTGTTGCTGGTGATATATCTTGCCTTGTACAGATTTCAGTGAAGTGTATGTTTTCTAAGTAATATTCCGAGAATCAAAATATTTTAGCATTTCTTTTATTGATCAGTCTGTTGTCACACCTCTGAAGGTCTTGATTGTGATTGTTGCATTATCATCAAAGAACACCATTTCTGCTTTATTACTGTAAGGTGGAAGATCATTTATACATATCATGAACAGGAGTTTTCCCAGAATTGAACTCTATGGAATGCCTGTAATAATTTGTCCACACTCAGGGGGAGATTCATCATTAAAACTTCATGAGCTATCTAACATGGCCATTTTCTTCCTGTCAGTGCAGTATAAATTCAACCACTTAAAGCATTGTACCTTGAAAACTGAACTTTTTAAGTTTATCCAAAACAATGTTGTGATTTACAAAATCAAATGTCATACATACATCACAAGAACGTCCTGGTAGGTATTGACTCGCCAGTCAGATATTTCAGTATGTGGTCAGTGAAACGGTAGATGCCATATTTAGTGGAGAGACTCATCTGGCATTCAAATTTTGACTGACAGTATATTTGTAGATAGGCATGACCATTCTTCAATACATTACCTTTTGCAGCAACTTTAGAAAATGTTCATAGTGAAATTAGTCATTAGTTATTAACGTCTGTCCTATTACCTTTCTTAAAAAGTGTTCTAATATTGTTTGGCTTTGGCTGGTCTTGAAAGATACCTTGTGAAAGTGATGCATTAGAAATATGGATGTAAACATCAGCTGTAACTGAAGTATATGCTTTTAATATTTTGCTTGAAATACTATCATCCTTATGGGAAATTCTTACTCGTGAGAGTTAAAATCCTGGTATCTATTGAAGAAGTTGGAGTGATCTGAAATTTATGCTTGTGATACTGGTTATTGCATATGCTGCAATGCTTTTTCCTTTCTTGAATTTTATGTGATTGGCTATTCGAGAACTGACAATAGTACTGATGATGTATAGGATAGGTGGGCAACCAGTTGCCTGCAGGCCGGATTCGGCCCATCATTGGTTTCAGTTTGACCTGCAGAAGAAATTTTTGGAGAGTGTGAGGCGCTCACATTGTACTCCATCCAAGACCTATTTTTGGATATTTCTGCTGATGCTCACCTTGCCTCGGGTTTGCAACTCGTGACACAGACCACTGTCAGTTTTGCTTACTCTGCACATGCATAATGCAATTATACCACCGCTGACTCCCCCCACATGTTACTTATTGCGTACTGCCTACATCTGTGTTACACATTGATGGATTGTAAACATTGGTAACAGGTGACAATGACATGAAAACTACTGACTACTCAGGAAATGTGCTGATTTAAATGGCAGCAGGGTGCCATTCATAGTGGTGTGTCACTCCCATAAACATTGTCACAGGTGCTACAGTTGTCACTTCCTGCACCTGAAGCACTACTATTGCATCACTTGAAAAGTGGTCTGTGAGCTTTAGTAATTATGTGAATTAGGCCCGCAGGTTACCCGTGCCTATCCTACAGCAAAGTAGGAGTGTCTGGGGGTGGCACCTAGTAGCTCGAATTCGATTTCCTGTCTATATGGGCGAGAAAATTGAAAGCATGAGTTTCAACTTTTGATTTGTCACAATTAAATAATTTTCATTTCAGGAAAACCTTGTGATCAGATGTGCTGTGCAGTTCTACACTGTTGCATAGTAAATAAGCTATATGCTTTTAAAATATCGGAACAGGCATGAAGCAGGATTGAAGACTTGCTTGCAAATAAGAGTCCACTATGTTGTTAGTAAAGGGATCCACAGATAGAAATAAAGTAGCATCCTGTGTACTGAATGGAAGTGCAGTAGGAATATTATTAGAACTGTGGGGGGGGGGGGGGGGGGTGTTGCAAGTCGTTTCTGGATAACTCCCTTGGTAGAGCAAAAGGCAAAGGTTCCTACCAGTTCAGATCTTAATTTGGCTCACAGTTTTAATCCACCAAGAAGTTTCAGTAGGATTACTGTTCACTTTATTGTGTTATGTTGTGCCAGATAATACTGACATTAGGAAATTGTTACAAATTCCAGAAAGACTTGTAATTTATCAGTACTTGGTGCAAAGACTGATTACTGACTGTCAGTATAAATAAATCTAATATTGTGCTTCTAGATAAATGAAAAGTATAATAATGTTTGAGTACCCAATCAGTGATCAGTCATAGAAATCAGGATGTAGAGTTCATGTGCTTAGTGATATAAGGTGGAATAGACACAAAAATCTGACTTTGGGGAAATCAGATGCCAGCCAGGCTTTTATTTGTTGAAAGGATTTGTAGGAAGTGCAATTTATTCACAAAGGAGCTCACCTATGAAACCTTCATTTGACCAATTCTTTGGCAATTTGGTGTCCTTACCAAGTTGGGTTAATGGATGAGATTCAAATAAGAGGTTTACAATTTACATTTGTTTAACCATACCAAGAACATCACAGAAGTGCTTAATAAATTGTTCCAATACAGGGTTGCCCTCAGGAAGTAGTACTTTTCATTTGGTTATTACGAAGTTTAGCTTATATTTAGACCAGTATAACTTATAGGTAACTGTTCTACACACGTTACCATTATTGAAAAGCCAAACAAAAGTTTATTTCATAAAATGTACATCATTGGTGATACATTGCTAAAGAGGTTTGTGGAAGGTCCTTGTTGAATTCTCAACTATTTCTTGAAGAATTTTCTCTGTGTCTTTATGTATCATGGCTTTCAATTGATCAGTATTGTGGAGCCATGAAAAAAGCTTTTTTCTTAAGGTGATCCCACAGAAAAAAATTTGCTGCCGAAAGATCAGGTGCTCTCACTAGCCATGGGATAACACTGAATCATAATAGTAATCGATGTGTAAAGTGGCACCTCAGTTTAGTAATTGAGTTAAAAGCCCCATCTTTCTCAAACCATATTGTGTTTAGATGAAAACTTCCCTGCACTGTGTGGACTGAAGAAATTATTGATAAAGGCCGCATACTGCTCAGAACTGACACGTACTGACTTCCCATTGTTGTTGTCTTCAAAAAAATATGGCCCAATGATTCGAGTGAACTGTCAAAAAGCACACCAGATGATGACATGTGAGCTATCCTGCAACTTTTCATGAATGAGCTACAGATTTGTGTCTAGAGTAATATTGAAAGATTGATTTATTGATAAAACCTATTCATATGAAAGTTTGCTTCATCAAACATCACGAGATTCATCAGAAATACCTCTTACTGGTCAATTCTATCCAGTAACATTGCGTGGAAATTGTACCAACTCACTTTTATCTCCCTGCTGTAACTGTTGAGCCACTTGCATCTTATAAGGAGGAAACTTCAAATCCTATTTCACAATCCCCAGCAAAGACGTGTGAAGGATCTGTGATGGTCTGGAATGGTGACAGACTGATCACTGTGGGCTTTGTTGCAGAGCTGCATGAAATCATTGGATATTTACTGGCATTCAGATTGTCATTTCAGGTCCCTTATGTTTCACACTGGCTCCACAGTCTGTCTTACACCATTGTTTCATCTGTCTGGAACATGGAAAAGGCAGACTCTACCATGGAGCATAGACTGCTGCAATGCTCTGCACGTGACATAACTCCCCTATTGCCTCAGTATGCATATGCACTGGCCAGTGTTCCATACTGAACTGAATGGCATATGATGTGGACCTGATTAGATGCAGTAGATGGTGTGAATAATCTACACCTTTGCAGGGTGGCCAATTGAAGATATACTATTTCCTGTGGGCCAACCTTTATAAGTATTTTATAGAAAAAAGAAATTAAACAAATTTTCTTTAAATATCTGAGCTAGCAGGGGGAAAAAGTGGCTAATATGGTGGTCTGACATTCAAGAGGTCAGTTTTTCAAATCCCCATATGGCCATCCAGAGTTTTATTTTCTGTGGCTTCCCTAAATCTCTTAAGACAAATCTCAGGATGGCTCCTTTGAAAAGGACACTGCTGATTGCTGATTTCCTCCCCCCCCCCCCCCCCCCCCCCAACCAATCCAAGCTTTTGTTCCTACTCTGATGACTTTGCCCTTGAGAGGACATTAAATCATAATTTTTGGTCCTTTTAAGTATCTTCACAGAGATTAAAAAATGTTACTTGCTCTTTTCATGTCAAAAATTGTGCAGTGGTTGTAGGTTGTGGCACTTGAATAGATGGCATATTTCTTGATTTTTGGAAACTACAATATATTAACAATTTTGCATTTAGCATATTGTACATTTGATGAGTTTATTGGAACATCATTTATTTTTTTCTGTGTGTTTGGTATATGTGATAGACTGTTTCTGTTTATACTGCACATGAGAATCTCAATAAACAGTTTAAGCAGCACTTACAGACAGTCCCTTGCTTTGTAGTTTATCAATAAATACTCTCCTTAGAAAACAGAAGTGAAATTGTGTATCTATAGAAGATTATTATTATACACAATGTCTTACGATAGTCTGTAAATGAGGATGAATGGACTGCCTTGAAACATATTGTTGATAAATTCCTGAGTTCAGTTTCCAAATACTGATATAAGAAGCAGTTTCAGGTAAAAGGGCATATGAAACTACTAGTGTATAAAACAAATTACAGATTGCTATTCATTGAGAGAATATTGAAAGTGTTGATTCGCCAATGGTGAGGCTGGATTTGAAATCCCAGTGCTGCCCATGTCCCATTCTAACCAGCTCTGATAAATGTTTGACAAATTTAGTAATTACTGCCATGTTACAGTATTTGAAGTGGTTGTGCAGTTTGCTTATACTGTAATACAGTGCTAAAATTTGGAGATGTTTTTCTATTGCTTTGTTGAAATTGTCGTGAAATGTACTGCTTACTCATCCAATACTGTTTAGGGGGAAAAAAATTGGAACACACCAGAAAGCAGGTATCTTACTGTGAATGGTCAGTCCAGTGGAACTATAGAAAGGAACTAAAAATTATCTGCATTCTCAGCCAGTTCATAATGAATCATTTGGTTTTGTTTACCTGGGCTTATAACCTGGGAATGCATATTCGATTGTTGCTGTTTACGCTAGGTATTATCAGAAATAATTGGTAGGCTTTGCTGTATTGTTGAAATTTGCAATACTGCCTGTATTTACTGTGTGGCTTTAAAAGTGATAACTGCACAAACAGTCATGTTGTATATTGCCACAGTTAGTTACTTTAAATTTGCTCACACTTTTCTCAGTCCACAGTTGTGGAGAATGTTATATGGGAGAATCAATGCAAAACTGGATGAGCCAAGTATTAAACAATGCGTGGTCTTTTGTGTGACTTTACTTCTTGACACAGTCTCTTAAATCTCTTAAATTCAGTGAATATTTCCTGCACTGCTCTTGAACTTCAAATTTTTTGAATGGAAGCTCTTCAAAAGAGCGATGTGCAACAGTCACCAAATTGTAATATGGCAGAAATGTTTTTAGGAGCTGGGATTTTGTGCAGATTGTGGCACATAACAGGCAAAGGTGAAATTAAATTCAGCATAATGTTGATGCTATAATGTGTCTGTAAACTGAACAGTAACAAAGTGAGTCCCCACTCTGTGTACACAGCTACATCATAAGTCTGTTTTGCAAAATCATACTGCTCCTGCCAGATTGTCCCTTTGAATTAGTGGTGATGCAGATGGACCCAAGGAGTGTTCATTTTATATTAACACTATATGTTTTTTTGTTGTTGTTGTAGTCTTCAGTCCAGAGACTGGTTTGATGCAGCTCTCCATGCTATTCTATCCTGCGCAAGCTTAATCTCCCAGTACCTACTGCAACCTACATTCTTAACACTATATAGAGTATAGAAATTAATAACTCATATAACTAACACAAGGAACACACACAAGTAGAATATACATTAATCACAGCGAACTTCACTGCACTACTAGGATTCAAATGTCACTGCACTACTGGGATTCCAATACAATTCTAGCATTTTCTGGCATTAGCACCCCCCCCCCCCCCCCCCCCAAATTGAGAGTTGAAATAATGGTAACGATGATTGTAATGGCTCAACAGCATCCAAGGGAAATATCTGTAGAGTTTTAAGTGGGCAGTACCAGTGCATATTGTAATGACCACATTGGTCGACTACCGAGGTCCCTGTCAGTGATGGGTAGATCAAGGTCAGAAGGTCATTATTAGTCACCCAGGTCAGGGTGAGCAGCTGTGAGGTGAGTGGATACCTGGCAGATTCCTTTTGGGATGTTACGAAAACAGTATTGACAACGTTAACATTTGTTATTCAGAGAACAACAGTAGTCGGGACTTTGCTCCAGGCCAATAGTGCTTGTAGGTCGAGCAGTACGCGCCCAGTCGAGGGATGCTATTGTCAGCTCATGGCCAGTATTGTCGTGGTGATTGATGTCAGAAGCAGCAGGTCATTCTCCTGCTTGTCTGCTGCACTGCCTAGTTGTAGCAGAACATCTCGGCACAGGGTTCGCAGAGGCGTACCAGACCACGTTGCGGCTCCCAAAACAGGAGATGCAACCCCCAGCATTGGAGTCTGCCAACAGAAGCAGAAGTGGGTAACAGGAAGCCCACTTACCCTTGCAATGGTGGAAGTCTGGCTGCAAGTCTCCACGCTCATACTGTAGGCCACCAGGAAACCCGCCGGAAGAGAGGCACTAATATTGTTACATCAGACACGGCACGAATAGTGGCACTGTGACTAGCAGTAGTAAGAGTTCCCAGGATGGGATTTGTGATTCTGTAGAAGCTTGCAGACTGTTAGATGAGTAGACAGCAGATCAACATAGGTTGCTCTTCGTAGCTGGGTGTCAGTAGACTTAGCATGTCTGGGAACATCTGAGAATAGGGATCCGATACAGGGGCGGTGAAGTGACTACGAGAGTCTGCTGGTCACTTCAGACAGTGGCACCCCAAGCCTAGAAAAGGCAACAAACCGTAGTAGCCTCACACCACTTTCGACTGGTGATAAATAAATTCGTTCTGCCGTTCTTGTTTTGTCATCTCCTGAAGGAACATAACCAGAGAGGTAATATTAACCAACTTCACTCTTTGGAGGCACTGGCTAACATCTTCTGCTTTGTCAGATCCCTGAATGAATGTTCTTACATTCTGAACAAGTTTTTTTTTTCTTCATAGTTTGTGATCAACAGAGTGCTGCCACGTCTCTCCATATGTTGTCGTTTTACAGAATTGGCGTCAGACTAGGGCATTGCTTAACACTCATGCTTTCTATGGCTTCTTGCAATACCAGGGAAGGTGTCTTAATTTTTACCTGGCTACACCAAGTACAATATTTTGTGGTGCCACACACCCCTCTCCTTTAAAAAGTATGCCCCAGATTTTGTTTAAAGTGCTTCTGTAACTCTTGATATATATTCACAAAATGACCTTTGTATATGGGACACTTTGTTTCTTCCTTATTCTAGTCTGGTCTAAATCACAAGTTCATTGACAATATTCTTAATGGTGAAACGTCTTAACTAAGGTCAGTCCTCTGGACAATCTTGTGCCCCCACGAAAATGTCTTCCCACTGAGTTATTTAAAAACTAGTACAATCATTTGATCCCTTTCTCGCATCTTAACACATTCTCTCAAACATTTTACAATTAGCAATCACACTTATTCCTTGTCATTTAAAAAGTAGGTTGTACTTCTATCTTACTTGGGTAATCCTTAATTGCTACCAGTTATCCAGTAGATTGGTGTTTGATGTACTTCTCAGTTCAAGGTTGGTGTTTAGGTTTCTATTTAAGGTAGATATAGAGAACAGAAAATGCTGTCAGAATCAATACAACACTAGAAACTGATGTAGTTAAAACACTGTGGTGTTGCTTATTGCGATGCTCCCATACATACTGTGCCATGTGTTCAGTGGCTGTCTGTCCCCCTTGTGATGCTGTCAACTCATCTAATGAATTGAGGAGATCCTGGGTGTTTCATTCAGAAAGGTTAGGTTCTTAGTAGTCAACATGTCTGGCTGTATCTCCAGCCAATACAATAAATGCTGGGTCAGATTTCTCATCGTTATTCCAGTGATAGTAGCTGGAAGCCGAAACATTGTCCCTGCTACGTACCATTGACTAGCATTCCGTCGTCCTGTAACTCTAACCTTGTGATTCCCTTCGGCCTTTCTTGCTCTTAGCAGTTCACTGTTGCCACCTGTGGGGGAAAATACATAGTGAACCTAATTTTGGAAAATATGGGTGCAATGTTAGTCCTCCCTTCTGACATCTGGCTACTTCTGGCTCCTCTGAAAGTAGTTGTGTTTCACATGCCAGCACACTAGCCTGAACCCACCTCTTCAGACATACTGTAACGTTCCCTCTTCGGCACGATCGTATGCCAACATCAGTACGTAGGTTTCCTTCCGGTCTAAGACTAGTGACACTTCCTCTGCTTTACCAATACAAATTGTCCTATGGCTCTCCATTTCAATGAGCGCAGATGAACCGTGTATCCCCACTCAACAGTGGGAACTACACTGATATTTGAACTGTTACCCCATCCTTGTTAATCTCACCAATGCTCGTCGTGCTAAGTCCGTTACCTAATATAACTGTTCTCTCTGTCTCTCGTACAAAAGTCATAACCGCTGGTATTCTCCCTGTATTTTTGTTAATACTCCTTTTTCTGCTTCCCAATGCAATTACACAAATGTTTCCTGCAGTCTTTGTATTTTGTTCCTTATCTCTTGTGCATCACGTCTCAACTTCAGTAGCAAGAGGTTAAAACTCTTGTTTTGAATTGTCAGTTTTGTAATGTGTCCACTACACCTCCCGTGAAGGGATGTGGAATCACGAGGGTTATTGCACCCATTTGAATGTTTGTGAAGGAAGCCCCAAAACACAATGCGCCCCCACCCACCCCCCAGGAGTGTCGTCATTCTTTGGCGAGTTCATGCTTGGCTACCACGAAGCCCCAGCCTTTGCAGCATCTTTTCCCTTTCGTGCTGCACGTCTATCCTCTTGCTTTTCTTTTTCCCCTCCCTTGCGGAGCATGTACAGCATAATTTTGGGAATGTATCCTGCATTTTCAGTAGCCTGATATCATAACAGTCATTCCACTGTTTTTTTCCCCATTCTCCTATCTTTCCTCCACTTCAGTGTTTGAGAATCCTCTTTTTCTTCTTCCTCTCTGCGCTCTCCTGAAGGCTGGCCCATGCATCTGATACATAACAGATGACTGGCTAATGTGTAATTCCCATCCCCGGGTCGACAGGTAGGGTTCACACCTATCCCTTGGTACAGGCCGGGCACAGGGAGGGTTGATAGCCTGAGCTGTCACCATCCCAAATTGCCAATTGGTCCCTCTGTCAGGCATTTGGGAGGTGTGAACAATCACCTAAGGTGGACGTGCCCCCCCTCTGAGGAGGGCCACCACAATTGGAAGGAGCGTGCCATCAGAGACGCTGGCAATCGTGGGGTATTTCCTTCAGTTAGCCAACGTCATCATCTCAGTACACAAAACATAAACTGAAAGAATCTAACGATTCAATGACCCTCCCAGCTGCACTGCAGTTCCTTGTGGTTTCGTGTACTGAAGACGTCAGTCTTTTGCAACGATTAATTCAGTCATTATTGAGAAAGGTATTGATGCAACCACTGGCTCTGTAAAATCCTGCTCTCGTTTACATAGAGGCACTGTACTTTTGGAAACTACTTGTGATTGTTAAGCACAACTGTGACGAGGCCCGTGGAACACTGAATTCTTCGTTGGTGTTATTTACAGTAGGCTGATCGATGGTCTGTCTGAGGCAGAAATCCAAACTTATCTCTTTGATTAAGGCTTCATTGAAGTCCATTGGGTGACACTCGACTGTCCGGTCGACACCTGGCCAAATGTTTAACCTGTGGTATGGATGCTCACAATAACAAGTGTCTGCCTCCTCCTCCTCCTCCTCCTCCTCCTCCTCCTCGCTGTATCATTCCATGGCTACCACGCAGCCTCCTTCCTTGATTGTTCCACGTATCTTGATGAGTGGGCTGTCCAGGAGATCTGGGTGATGGAAAAAGTACCTTACCCAGTCAGTCGTAAGTTATTGGCTAGTCAGAAACCCTGCATTTTACCATCCGGCAGTTAACGATACCATTCCTGCTGCATCTCGTTCCACAAAAGATGTTGTAAAATCGCCCTCTCATGGTAGCATCCCAATCTCTTTCTGCTCCAACTGTGCAACCGGCCACCAAATTTTCACCTCACTCGGCGAAATCACCTGTTCCACAACCAGCAGGCTGGAAAGAACAGAAGGAATACTCCTACAAAGACTTTTCACGTCCCTCCAGCCAACAAACACCTGAATCATCATCTGCCAACCACAAAGACTCCAAGAAGTAAAACAGAGGCAAACGGTCTTCTCCTTCGCCTGCATGGAGATCCTCATCAATGGTTTCACCATGTGGTACCCTCACCTGGCTGACCTCCGTGTCACCAGTGCGCAACACCAAATGTTTTTCTGCCCTGGACTCCACAGAGTGACTGTGGGAGAATGTCGATGCCTCTGTAGATCTCGTGGAGCAAGATCCTCCAGCCTCTGCGCCATTCCCTGTAGCAGAGTATCTTTGAAGGCTGGCACTTGGCAGCTGCCTAGGTGACACCCCTTCACTTTTTCTCCCCTCCCCTTTCCTCGTTAAGACCTCTCATCCAGTGGAACATTCACGGCCTTAGATCCAACAAGTAGGAATTATGGATGCTCTTGGAATAGCATTGTCTTCTTATTCTGTGCTTCCAGGAAACAAAATTGTGTCCTCACAATCACTTTGACCTTCTGCATTTGTATCTGGTCCACTTTGACCTCCCCCATGAGGATGGCATTCCATCTCGTAGGAGAGTCATGCTGCTCATCTGGGATGACCTTCATAGTCACATCGTCTCCCTGAACACCTAGCTGCAAGCTGTTGCAGTCCGCATTTTCCTTCCTTGCTTCACCTTTTCCCTTCGTACTGTTTACATTCCTCCATCTTTCGGTGTCACCAGGGCAGACTACCTCCAGCTGATTGGGCAACTCCCTCACCCCTTTTTGCTGCTCGATGACTTTAATGCACATCATCACCTTTGGGGCTCTTTGCAAACCTGTCCTTGACATGCCATCTTGGCTGACCTCAATTAACTCAACCTCATCTGCCTTAATGCTGGAACACCCATGTTCCTGTCAGACTCGACACCCACTGATTCCCATTTGGACCTCTTATTCCGCACTGCCCAGTTTGCCCGTAGCCTCGTGTGGTCTATTCTCTGTGATAAATACTTGAGTGACCATTTACTACTGTGCACTATCCATTTGCTGACTCCTACACACTCCCCCCCACCCACCCCCCCTCCCGCCCCCCCCAATGTGCAAACCAAAATGGCTGCTTTCTAAAGCCGACTGGCGGCTTTACTCCTCCGTAGCGACCTTTGGCAAACAACTTTTCCACAATTGTGATGACCAGGTAGAATCCCTTGCCAAAGTTATCCTAACCACCACAAAATATTCCATTCCTCGCACCTCGTCTTCACCACACGATGTCCCTGTCCCATGGTTGACTGAGGTATACTGTGATCCAATTCGCACACGGAGACATGGGCTCCTCGTTTTTGACCATCATCCTATGATGCAGAACTGTAATTGTTATAAACACTTGCATGTGCAGTGTTGTCGTGTTCTTTGGGATGGCAAAAAAGACAGCTGAATACTAGATCTTTTAACAGTTCCACTCCCTCTTCCATCGTGTGGGCCAAACTCAGGCGGCTCTCTGGGACCAAGGTCCATTCCCCAGTTTCCGTCCTGACCATAGCAGATGATGATGTAGTGGATCCTATCGCTATCTTCCAACACCACTATTTTGCGGAGGTGTTGAGCTCCACCCACTGTCACCCTGCCTCCATCCATCGGAAACGAGGGGATGAGGCTCAGGTGATACCCTTCTCTTCCCAGAATTGAGTGTTACAACACTGCTTTTACTATGAGGGAGCTAAATCATGTTCACATTTCATCCCACTCCTCCACCCCAGGGCTGGACGATGTTCACCTTTCTATTTTGGGCAACCACTTTCTCCTTCATATGTACAATCGTATCTGGACAGTGGGCATGTTTCCCAGATGCTTACGTGAAGCCACTGTCATACACGTACCTAAGCCCAGTTAGGACAGACGCCTTCCTTCTCTCTATTGCCCTATTTCTCTCACCAGCTTTGTTTGCAATGTGATGGATTGTATGAGTCATGACAGGCTGGTATGGTGGCTTGAGTCTCGCAATTTACTAACCACTGTACAATGTGGATTTTGAGCACGCCGTTCTGCAATGGGTGCTCAGTGGGGCCAACTGGACACTTCATAGCCGGTTGGCCCATTTGGAACACTGTGCGGATGTTGAGGCGTGGGTGGATCATATTACAAAAATGGTCCACCATGCCACTGCAGCATCCATTCCACAGTCCACAGGCCACCGGAAGAGGCAACCTGTCCCTTGGTGGAGTGCCGAATGATGCTCTGCAATCAGGACCAGGTGTGCGGCTCTGCGCCAGTTCCAGTGTCGGCCGACTGCTGAGAATCTTGCAACCTTTCAGGTGGCGAGGGCAAAATGTCGCCGCATTATTAGAGAGAGCAAGACGAGGTGGTGGCAACAGTGCCTGAACGCCATTAATCGTTCCACCAAATGTTCGATTGTGTGGGAGACCATCAGGAGAATTTCTGGGAGAGGAGGGAGGTGACCCATGGCTGCTGTAATGAATAATGGCACTCTCCACACGGATCCACGAGACATTGCCCACGCTATGGCAGCGTATTTTGCCACGGTTACTGCAACAGCCAGTCAGGATCCGGGTTTCCAGTGCCATAGAGCGTTTGCTGAGAGGTATACTCTGGACTTCCAGTCCACTTCTAATGAAATTTACAATTGCCCATTTTCCATGTGGGAGTTGGATTCTGCATTATCGTGACACATCACCTGGTCACGACAGGATTCATTACAGTATGCTACGGCACCTCACAAGGCGCAACAAAGAAATTCTCCTCGCACTTTTTAATGCCATTTGGGCGTCATGTCACTTTCCTGACTCGTGGCATGAGGCAGTTTTAATTCCCTTTTTAAAACCTGGAAAGACCGCACGAGCCCAAGTAGCTACCATAGTGTTGCCCTCACTAGTTGCACAAGAAAGACCTGGGAGTGGATGGTCAACCGGCGCCTTGTCTGGATGTTAGAATCCCGGCAAGTCCTTAGTCGCTTTCAGTGTGGGTTCAGGAGGGTTTGTTCCACCTTCGATAACCTTGCCCTCCTGGAGGCGGCTATACAGCAAGTTTTCCACCACCATCACCACCTTCTAGGTGCATTTTTTGACATCGAGAAGGCCTACGATACCACTTGGAGCGTCTCATCCTGGAGCAGCTTCATGAATGGGATTTTCGTGGTTGTCTTCCTCTTTTTATTCAGTCTTTCCTCTCGCCACGATATTTTAGATACCAAATTGGTGACTCCTGTTTGACTGCTTTGAGCAGGAGAACGGTGTCCCTCAGGGTAGTGTTTTAAGTGTGACTGTATTTGCCATCACTACTAATAGCATTACCTCCATAGTGAAAAGTCCTGTCCAGTGTTTCTTGTTTGTGGATGATTTCTCTTTGTTTTGCTCTTCTTCAAGCCTTGCAACAACAACGCATCAGTTGCAACTTACTCTTAGACATTTGGATGACTGGGCACAGAAGAGTGGTTTTAAGTTTTCCACTGAGAAGTCCACATGTGTTCTTTTTCACCGTTCTCGTTCATTTGTAACCTTTTACTGAGTTGAGGATGAGGGACACTGTCCTTGCTTTTAAAGACACAGTGAGATTTGTGGGGCCCATTTTTTGCTCGAAGTTTACACGGTTACCTCATCTTAAAGACCTAAAACGACTGTCACTTAGGCTTTAAGTATTTTAAAATATCTTAGCCACAGTACATGGGTAGCCGACAGGACTTGTCTGCTCCAGTTTTACAGGGCGTTTGTGCTATCTCAGCTCGATTATGGGTGCATGGTGTATGGGTCTTAGAGGCCTTCTTACTTAAAGATGTTGAACGTTGTGCACCATGAAGGGCTTCGGTTGGCCACTGGGGCATTCAGAAGTAGCCCCATACCAAGCCTCTGTGCAGAGGCTGGTGAACCACCACTTCATATGCGGTGGCGGCTACTTATGGTGCGCCAGGCGTGTAAAACTTTGTCCACACCATACACACCTGCATACCATACCATTGCTCAGCTTCCTCTGGCACGGCTATTTCATAACCGGCAACGAGCGATGCGGCCCTAGGGGATTCACGCACGGGATTGCCTCTCTGCGATGGATATGGCTTGTCTTCATGTTTTCCGTCACGGTTGGAGCAGATTTCCACCTTGACTCCTCCGGAGACCCAGACTTATTTTAGATTTGACTAATTTTAAGAAAGATAGTACACCAGATTTTACATTCCAATCTCTGTTTTTTGACATTTTAGGTGTGCGTCACGGTTTTACCGTCATTTACACTGATGGCTCCAAACAGGAGACTTTCATTGGCTGTTCTGTAATGTTACCTGATATGTTACCCGGATTCGCCTCCCTGATGAATATACTGTTTTCGCAGCGGAGCTCCATGCGATCCTGAAGGCAATAGAGTGGATGGATCATGTTCGGGGCAATCGATTTCTCCTCTGCTCTGATTCTCTTAGTGCCTTACAATCACTGCAGAACCTGTACCCAACTGAGGAGATGGTTCAGCTGATATATGACCAACTGTACTTGCTCCAACGGCATGGTAAGGAGGTGTCCTTCTGCTGGGTGCCTGGTCATGTAGGAATATGGGCCAATCGGGCTGCCAAGGAGGCCTGCAGAGAGCAGTCAGTCATTTCTGCACTCCACAAGAACTGCGTGGAGTTGTGAGAGGAAGAATTGCTGGCGGTGACTGCCAATAAACTGCTGTTGGTGAAGTCAACAACTCGGCTGTGGTGTTCATCCTGCCGGTTGCTGAGGTGGGAAGAAGTGACCCTCATGCGTCTTCGGATTGGGCACTGTCCTCTCACACGTAGCTTTCTATTACGGGGGTGGGGGGGGGGGCGAGGGGAGGGGAGGGGAGGGGAGGATCCCCCGTTTTGTGATGCTTGTGGTGCGCACATCTCTGTCTGGCACGTTTTAACAGACTGCATTTCATACTGTGATGCAAGGGCAGAAGCACAAGTTGATGGGGATCTGCCCTGTGTTTTAGCTAATGATGAGATGTATGTGTCTAGGATTTTAAAGTTTTGTGAGGTGTCTGGACTCTGGTCTAAACTTCTAGGCTGGAGGTTTTTGTGTCTTGCAAAGTGGCTGGCTCCTCCCTTTTTTCCTTGTGGTCAGCTAGCCACTCCCATCTGCTATATTGTTTTAGGTCCCTCTACCACTTTCTTCCTGTGTTGTCCAAGTTTCACTGCTGACAGCATGCTTCATCCCACACTTCGGTGTGGGTAGGCACATATTTTTCCAAGCTTGTTAACTGTATTTTACGTTCTGTTTTATCTTACTATTCTGAGTATTTTCTTGGCACCCATCTTAATCTGTTACTGGGAGCGGGCGCTGAAGACCTTGCTGTCGTGCACCCAAACAACCCACTACATACTGTACATACATGCTCTCCTCAGCAGGTATGCATGCCGTTTGTCTGCCGTGCCTGGCTACTCATCCTATGCCTCCTCCTTTGACCGTCAGTATGGTGCATGTCCCTCTTCTCTGTTATCTCCTGGAGTTTGCTTTCGGTTATTGCACCAGCAGATTAACTTAAAACTACCTGCCACTTTTCCTTTGGGTGTGAACCCTTCACCACCTTGGCTTCGTGCAGCGGCTCACGTTCACCTTGTACTTCATTTGATTCATAAGGAGACTACTCCAGACTCGCTCTATCCCCATAAGATTTTTCGATCTTTGTACGGAACATCGCTGTAGTACCTTTTTGAATGCTGATGGCTCTCCGACTGACCATAGTATTGGGTGTGCTTTCGTTATTTCCACAGAGCATTTTTGGTGTCAGCTTTTGGAAGACTGCTCAGTATTTACAGCAGAGCGGTACCCTGTATCAGGCCACATCATACATCCAGTGACACAGGCTGTTCGATTGTGTCATTTGCTGTGACTCTATACCCTCAGAGCCTGTGTGTGATGCACATCATCCATCCCTTAGTGCAGTGGGTCCAGGAAAGCTTTCACTTCCTCACTTTTGATGGGGCCACAGTGATGTTTATGTGGGTTCCTGGTCACATTGGTCTGATGCGAAACGAGGCTGCTGATGCTGCTGCCAAGGTTGCAGTCCTCCTACCTCAGCCAGCTAGTTCTTCCATTCCTTCCGATGATCTGCTTATCGCCATCTGTCAGCAAGTGGTGTCACTTTGGCATCACCACTAGTCTTCCCTTCACACTAATAAGCTGCAGGGAATTAAACCTCTCCCAGTATCTTGGACAACCTTCTTTTGGCCCCCTTGCCATGAGGAGATCATTTTAGCTAAGTTGAGTGTTGGGCACTGTCTTTTTAGCCATCATTTGTTAAGTGGTGTTTCCCACCACTTTCTTAATGCTCATTGTCATCAACGTTTAACTGTTCGGCATTTCCTTATGGGATGCCCTTTTTTAACCACTTAAGTTGTACTGTATGTTTGCTGTCCAATTTATCGGCCATTTTAGTGAACAGTGAGAGAGCTGTTGACCGTGTTTGGCTTTTTATCCGTTGTAGCAGTATGGCGAAAGATATTTAATCTTTAGTTCAGGACCTCCATTGTCTTTATGGCTGTTTCTCCAAGAGAGGCTGTCCGTTGATTGTAGTTGCTTTTAACTCCTTTCTCATCTTTGTGTTCTACTGTTCTGATATGGATGCATATGACCTTAGTTGTTTTAATGTCTTAAAACAAAACAAAACAAAACAATCATTGTTACTCCTCATTGTGATCTAATTGCGTAAGGCACATAATGCACACTTTGCTCATCCTTCTTCCCTTGCTTTCTTAGATTTAGTGCTCTCTACTGGCAGTGATGTCAGCACTTGCAGTAGAGCATCACAGTTCCCTTAAATGGCTTAACATGTCCATCATGAACAATGGGAGTCTTTGTTCGTAATTATAACTTTACATTAATGAGTGACTTCATTTTTATGACCTGCTATGGTCTGTGGCGTCATCAGAAATTTCATTGTTTTGTTCGTAGGTGAGCAGGGATTCATCACTAAGACCCATTGACCAATTCTGAACTGTGGTAATTGGTCTATATGTGATCCTATTTGCTATTGACTCTCTAGTACATCTGTGTTTGCTTTCTTTACCTTCTTCCAAACATTGTGTAATGTCATTGCAAACTTCATAACTGATTCCCAGTTTTTCCAATTTTAGGCTTAATCACCACAAAAACAGAAGTCAGATTTGTACCACATATTACCTCACATGGTGATAGACCAACACTACACTGGACATCAGAATTGTAAGCTGACATGACATACAGAAGGTAAATGTACCAATCATTGTGATGGAAGTTCACAACAACTACTCAACATCTTACCAACTGTACAGTGAATGTATTCTGTTTTCCTGATAGACTGAGGGAGCCAAGGGCTAGTCCTGAGCTTGTGAGTGCTTAGTAAATGACATAGGTGCTTAATCATACTGGATATAAAATTAGTGCCCTGATTTGTAATTATTGTATCAGGAACACTAAACTTCAGCAACCAGCTTTTCACCATTGTCTTTGCCACTGTACTTGCTTTAAAATGCATACTGTAACAGTTATGAGCTTTCTTCATCTTTGATTCTATGAAACATGCTTTCCATATTTTGGGATGAGGTAGAATGGACCACAACAAGAAAAAATTGTCAGGTAAATGTGGACTCAAAAATGCATATCTTTAATAGCTTTGCTACTGTGAAAGACATCTTTTCTACTGAACAAGGGTTCATAGCTCTTAAGGTATGCATTTTAGAGTCTATGTTTACTACACAATTTTTTCTTGGTTTGGTCCATACTACCCCCTACCAAAATATGGAAAGCAAAGAGCTCACGGTAGAAGAGATTTGGTTCACAGTATCGAATATGAGGTGTTCATAGCTCTTACGACATGCTTTTTGGAGTCCATCTTTACCAGATTTTTTCGCTTCGAATGATCGTTCCTGTAATATCCTTGAATATAGACCATTCTTAATGAAATACCATGTATAAGGTCATATGATAGTCATTAATCATTTCAAGCGCAGTTGGCACCACACTGGGGCTGTATTTCATATTCCTACACAACAGGCCATAGTGCTTTGTGGACTGCAGCTGTGCCCTAAATACTTGAAATCAAATCTTCCTTCTTGGGCTCTCAGAATTCTGTTTTTCTTTCCTGATTGGTATATGCCTTCATAGTTAAATTCACTTGATTTCAGAGCACAATACGTTAACATACTTGGAGTCTCTTGTGGTCCCAGCAATCACTTCAACACACCATGGTCTGTCACAACTTTAAACTTTTTCGTGTACGAATAACAATGGAAATACGTAATAGCATAAATAACAGCCAACATTTCCATCTCTGTGGTTGAATAGTTCAGTTCTACTTATTCATCTGTATCAATGTACTGTATATTCTGTCAGGTGTTCCTTGCCATCTACATCCTAACTGGGAATATATTCAATCACCTGACTGTTCATGTCTATTTATTTTATTTATTTATTTATTTACAATACAGGTTCTGTAGGACCAAATTGGGGAGCAAATCTCCAAGGTCATGGAACGTGTCAGTACATGAAATTAAAACATAAAAGTTATAACAGATAAAAGTAAATGTTTATGAACCCGAAAGTCAGTCAGTCCATAAGTTTAAGTAAATGCAATCAACCATACAAAAAGTATCAACTTAACTTTTCAAGGAACTCCTTGACAGAATAGGAGTAAGTTATGAGGAAACTCTTCGGTTTCGATTTGAAAGAGTTTTGAATTTTTGTGGTAGCTTATTGAAAATGGATGCAGCAGTATACTGCACACCCTTCTGCACAACAGTTATGGAAGTCTGATCCAAATGCAGGTTTGATTTCTGGCAAGTATTAACTGAGTGAAAGCTATTTATTCTTGGGAATAAGCTAATATTGTTAACAAGAAATGACTTTAAGGAATATATGTATTGAGAGGCCAATGTCAAAATACCCAGACTCGTGAACAGGGTTCGACAAGAGGTTCATGACCCTACACCACTTATTGCCTGAACTGCCTCTTTCTGAGCCAAAAATATCGTTTTAGAGTGGGATGAGTTACCCCAAAATATAATACCATATGATATAAGCGAATGAAAATAAGCAAAGTAGGCTAATTTTCATGTCGAATGATCACTCACTTCAGATATCATTCGAATAGTAAAAGTGGCAGCACAAAGTCTTTGAACAAGATCCTGAACTTGGCTTTTCCACAACAGTTTACTATCTATCTGAACACCTAGAAATTTGAACTTTACAGTTTCACTAATCATATGCCCATTCTTTGCAATTAAAACATCAGGTTTTGTTGAATTGTGTGCTAGAAACTAAACACTTAGTCTTACTGTGATTTAGCGTTAGTTTATTTTCTACAAGCCACAAACTTAGGTCATGAACTGCACTATTTGAATCCGAGCCAATGTTGCACACAACATCCTTTACCACCAAGATATTCATCATACAGAAATATTCTGTAAGGATATCTGGTGGTCATCCTCAAACTTCATGAAGGCAATTGTTTAAAAATTTAGGCATCCTAACAACCTCTCTTATGAAGTTTGTTGTGAGGCATCAGGCACAATTTAAAAATAGTAGTATTGTTTGTAAGTCTAACACTTGGAACAAAAATTGCCTCCACTATTCACAACTTAACTTACTCAGCCGTAAAAATATTTGAAAATATCACCTACAAATTAAGGGTGCAGGCACATAATAAAAGTTTTAAAAACAACTGAAATAATTTCTGTTTGACAACTCCTCCTACTCAATGGATTAATTTATATAAAGTTAGTATCTGTATGTTGTTGGGTTCTACTTACCTAATTTTGTTCTAGACTAACACAGCAATAAATTCAGTAATCTTACTTCTACCAGACTTGATCATGTCCGTGTAATTTTTTTTTTTAAATAAAAAGTCTTGATCATTTAAAATGAAGCAGATTTTAGCCACCAAATATTAAAATGAAGATGTAACTTGATACATTGTTAATGAAATGAGCATATAGTCTCTAGTATCTATCTTGGAATAACTAAAAACCTGTAACTTTGACTACTTCCAGAATTCACTGAACATACACTCACTCGAACAGAAACAACTACTGAAATTCACCAAAACAGGTAAAACAGGTAAGCAAGTTCCCAAAATGTCTCCTTAATACCTTGGTATGACAAACTGTAAGATGTAAACAAACTCTAGTCAACACATATCTGTCAGATTTAAAGCTCTCGTGCTTTCTTTAGTACTGCTCATGCTCATGCTTATGCTCGCTTTACCAATAATACCACAACAATGATAAGGAAACAGATCAGCCACTCACATTAGTATGGGGTTTATATTGTTTTCTAGATCTTTCCACCATGTTGGGATTCAGGTGACGCCATCAACTCCATTAAAAAATTTAGGACACTTGTGGATCTCCACTGCTTTCTTGATAAATGAATCCCAGTAACACAAGGTGTGTGCCAGGATTTCAGTGTTGTCAAATAATAATTTGTGTGTGTTGGTAACACCATGCTTTGCAATGAATGGTTTCTCACAACGTCTTAGTTATACATTTTGGAGTGTTTCTTGCACTGTTCATTAATAATGTGATTACACTGTTGTAATAATTCATTCCAAACTCACATGATATATTGTAAACCACATGCCTCAAAGACCTAGGACATCTTACTAGGTACAATCCATATTTTTAGAAACTGGATTAAAGATGGGTTATTTTTAAGTATAGTTTTCACTTCACCTCTCACTTCGGTGAGATGGCTTTACATTCCAGACTTAGGACTTTGTCAATCTCAGTTTATAAGATACACATCAAATTAATTTGGTAAAGATTTCAATATTATATTTTTGACTAATTTACAGCAAAAATAACATTAATAAACTTCCAATCTGATAAAGATGTCACACTTTGCAACTAGAGCGTGGGGAAATAGTCGCAGGATCATACGTATTGTTTTCAATAGCTTGTCTTCAAATTGAGAAGCACATTGTGATCAAATTTAGTAATGGCCTGTCAGATAATGATGCACAAAAATCAACATTCAAATTAATTTTATTTACATGTCAAGTTCCATAGGACCAAACTGAGGAGAAAATCTCCCAGGTCATGGAACATGTCAGTACATGAAATTACAACATAAAAGTAATAATAGATAAAAATAAAATGTATATGAACCCAAAAAAAGTCAATCCATAAATTTAAGTAAATGCAATCTACAATACAACAAGAACTTACCCCAAAATATACCACCATATGATACAAGCGAATGAAAATAAGCAAAGTAGACTAATTTTTGTGTCGAATGATCGCTCACTTCAGATATTGTTCCAATAGTAAAAATGGCAGCATTAAGTCTTTGAACAAGATCCTAAATGTGGGCTTCCCACGACAGTTTACTATCTATCTGAGCACCTAGAAATTTTAACTGTTCAGTTTCACTAAATATGCCCACTCTGTGAAATTAAAATGTCAGGTTTTGTTGAATTGTGTGTTAGAAACTGTAAAAACTGAGTCTTACTGTGATTTGGAGTTAATTTATTTTCTACAAACCATGAACTTAGGTCAATGTTGGACACAACATCCTTTACTGCCAAGCTAGCGTCATCAGCAAACAGAAATATTTTAGAGTTACCCATAATACTAGACGGCATATCATTTATATAAATAAGGAACAGGAGTGGCACCAACACTGATCCCTGGGTCTGCCCCCACTTGACTGTACCCCACTGAGACCCCCACATCACAGCCATTCTCAACATTGTGAATAATAACCTCTTGCTGTCTGTTGCTAAAATAAGAGGTGAACCAATTGTGAGCTACTCCCCGTATTCCGTAATGGTCCAACTTCTGGAGCAGTATTTTGTGATCTACACAATCAAATGCCTTAGTTAATTTAAAATACATGCCTACTACAATAGTACAAGTTTATATGCCAGCTAGCTCTGCAGATGACGAA
This sequence comes from Schistocerca serialis cubense, assembly GCF_023864345.2. Classification (NCBI taxonomy): domain Eukaryota; kingdom Metazoa; phylum Arthropoda; class Insecta; order Orthoptera; family Acrididae; genus Schistocerca; species Schistocerca serialis. The sequence goes on from NC_064640.1 coordinate 823,912,849, forward strand.
GAAATTTAAGAAATGTATTACAAAATAAAAGAAATTATTCAGATAGTGAAGGGAGACGAAAATTTAATAGTCATGGGTGACTGGAATTCGGTAGTAGGAAAAGGGAGAGAAGGAAACGTAGTAGGTAAACATGGATTGGTGCTAAGAAATGAAAGAGGAAGCCGCCTGGTAGAATTTTGCACAGAGCACAACTTAATCATAGCTAACACTTGGTTCAAGAATCATAAAAGAAGGTTGTATACATGGAAGCAGCCTGGAGAAACTGACAGATTTTAGATAGATTATATAATGGTAAGACAGAGATTTAGGAACCAGGTTTTAAATTGTAAGACATTTCCAGGGGCAGATGTGGGCTCTGACCACAATCTATTGGTTATGAACTGTAGATTAAAACTGAAGAAACTGCAAAAAGGTGAGAATTTAAGGAGATGGGACCTGGATAAACTGACTAAACCAGAGGTTGCACAGAGTTTCAGGGAGAGCGTAAGAGAACAAATGGTAGGAATGGGGGAAAGAAATACAGTAGAAGAAGAATGGGTAGCTTTGAGGGATGAAGTAGTGAAGGCAGCAAAGGATCAAGTAGGTAAAAAGACGAGGGCTAGTAGAAATCCTTGGGTAACAGAAGAAACATTGAATTTAATTGATGAAAGGAGAAAATATAAAAATGCAGTAAATGAAGCAGGCAAAAAGGAATACAAACGTCTCAAAAATGAGATCGACAGGAAGTGCAAAATGGCTAAGCAGGGATGGCTAGAGGACGAATGTAAGGATGTAGAGGCTTATCTCACTAGGGGTAAGATAGATACTGCCTACAGGAAAATTAAAGAGACCTTCGGAGAAAAGAGAACCGCTTGTATGAATATCAGCAGCTCAGATCGAAACACAGTTATAAGCAAAGAAGGGAAAGCAGAAAGGTGGAAGGAGTATATGGAGGGTCTATACAAGGGCGATGTGCTTGAGGACAATATTATGGAAATGGAAGAGGATGAAAATGAAGATGAAATGGGAGATACGATACTGCGTGAAGAGTTTAACACAGCACTGAAAGACCTGAGTCGAAACAAGGCCCCGGGAGTAGACAACATTCCATTAGAACTACTGACGGCCTTGGGAGAGCCAGTCCTGACAAAACTCTACCATCTGGTGAGGAAGATGCATGAGACAGGCGAAATACCCTCAGACTTCAAGACGAATATAATAATTCCAATCCCAAAGAAAGCAGGTGTTAACAGATGTGAAAATTACCGAACTATCAGTTTAATAAGTCACGGTTGCAAAATACTAATGCGAATTCTTTACAGACGAATGAAAAAACTAGTAGAAGCCAACCTAGGGGAAGATCAGTTTGGATTCCGTAGAAATATTGGAACACGTGAGGCAATACTGACCCTACGACTTATCTTAAAAGAAAGATTAAGGAAAGGCAAACGTACGTTTCTATCATTTGTAGACTTAGAGAAAGCTTTTGACAATGTTGACTGGAATACTCTCTTTCAAATTCTAAAGGTGGCGGGGGTAAAATATAGGGAGCGAAAGGTTATTTACAATTTGTACAGAAACCAGATGGCAGTTATAAGAGTCGAGGGGCATGAAAGGGAAGCAGTGGTTGGGAAAGGAGTGAGACAGGGTTGTAGCCTCTCCCCGATGTTATTCAATCTGTATATTGAGGAAGCAATGAAGGAAACAAAAGAAAAATTTGGAGTAGGTATTAAAATCCATGGAGAAGTAATAAAAACTTTGAGGTTCGCCGATGACATTGTAATTCTGTCAGAGACAGCATAGTACCTGGAAGAGCAGCTGAACGGAATGGACAGTGTCTTGAAAGGAGGATATAAGATGAATATCAACAAAAGCAAAATGAGGATAATGGAATGTAGTCGAATTAAGTCGGGTGATGCTGAGGGTATTAGATTAGGAAATGACACTTAAAGTAGTAAAGGAGTTTTGCTATTTGGGGAGCAAAATAACTGATGATGGTCGAAGTAGAGAGGATATGAAATGTAGACTGGCAATGGCAAGGAAAGCATTTCTGAAGAAAAGAACTTTGTTAACATCGAGTATAGATTTAAGTGTCAGGAAGTCGTTTCCGAAAGTATTTGTGTGGAGTGTAGCCATGTAAGGAAGTGAAACATGGACGATAAATAGTTTGGACAAGAAGAGAATAGAAGCTTTCGAAATGTGGTGCTACAGAAGAATTCTTATGGTTAGATGGGTAGATCACATAACTAATGAGGAGGTGTTGAATAGGATTGGGGAGAAGAGAAGTTTGTGGCACAACTTAACTAGAAGAAGGGATCGGTTGATAGGACATGTTCTTAGGCATCAAGGGATCACCAATTTAGTATTGGAGGGCAGCGTGGAGGGTAAAAATCGTAGAGGGAGACCAAGAGATGAATACACTAAGCAGATTGACAAGGATGTAGGTTGCAGTAGGTACTGGGAGATGAAGAAGCTTGCACAGGATAGAGTAGCACGGAGAGCTGCATCAAACCAGTCTCAGGACTGAAGACCACAACAACAAGAAGCAACTTCCCCACCCCACAAAGAACTCCTTGAAAAACAGCCAGCTAATCTGTATCCTGGTAAAGGAAGCCCCTGAATTGTCAAATTATTTTGTGGTACTCCAATATACCAATAATTCCAGAATCACATCTGTAAGCAGTTCACTAACTTTATCTCTAATACCTTTTATATTTTGATGAAATATGCTAATTCTTTCTCTTCTTGGAAACATGACTTCCTCTGAATATAAGCCTTTAGTTAGAGGGACTTCCTTTTAGCAGGTATACATATCAGCTGTCTTCACTCTAAAATAGGTGCAGCTTCAACATCAACTACTACAGGAATTTTTCCATGAGTGATCCTACCAACACCCACTACACTGTCGTCTATAAGCTTTGCTAGCTTCCCCTTCCCATACCTTCTGAGGTGGAGGCCATGCCTAGTGAAACATGACAGAATAAATTGTCCCTCATAGTTTGGGAATATCAGTACCTGGTTTGTTGTCAATGCTCCCTTCAATTTTTCAAATGCTGTCTAAAAGTTGACTATGGAAATTCCACACCTTTTTTCAACAAATGATTCAATAGCTTAGCAATTTCGGCAAACTCTTCAATGAATTCCCATTATTAATTACAGAACCATAAAAATGATTGAAACTGCTATGTAGTTTGTGGTGGTAAGAAAACACATTCTGCAGAAGTTAGGTGTGCGTCAATATTCACATCTTCCTCTCATTACAGTGTGTTAACTGTGCTGGATTTAGCCTCTTAAAGAATTCCTCTGACCATTGCATGTGCTCTTCCATATCCTTAGAAAATGCAGTTATGTTGTTGAGATAAAAAACAGTCTTGATTTTAATCCTCTGAGCACTCCATCGGATACTAATAGCCTCCGAGATAGCTGGCACATCCTTCAGACCAAATGGCAGCCTAAAATATTGATAGTGACTCCAAGGGACAGTAAATGTGGTCTTTGGCCGCCCTTCCAGAACCACTTCCAACAGTGATAACCACTCCTCATACACATTGTGAAGTATTTACATTGACTTAAGTTCTCTCTAATCTCCATTATATTTAGTACAGGATGTCTGTCCATCACCGCTCATGCAGCAAAATCTATGCTTTTTTGTTCCATTCTATGATTTTTTCAGGACTATTACAATGGTAGCTGCCCATGGACTGTAACTTGATTCAGTATTGCCCTCAGCCAGCAGTTGATCAATAAATTCTTCCAGTATAGGTTATAGGTGCCTAGGTATCCTGTACGGCTTCTTATACACTAGAGCATTGTTAACCGTTGGTATGGTATGGCGAGTTACCAGTATTGCAGGTAATGATTGACTGGGATTGAACAGGTTGACAAATCATATTAACAAGTCTTTCATTGTTGACTTATCTCTTCCCTCCAAATTGTTTTACCTTCTCGCATAATGCAATTGTGTTGATGGTCTGGTTGTGGCAAAGGTCCTCACACGACCTACCCAGATTATACTCGTCCATGATCTCCAAGTTTGCAATCTATAAGCTTAACTTATCAGAGCTAAAATCATCCACACTTTCCAAAACCATACAATCCCCATCTATTTCCTTCACATGTACCAGGCTTCAGTGCACAATATAGTGCAACATGTCCATCTTGTTATTGCATTCCAGTACCTCTGCAACACGCATCATCTGAAGGTCAGTACCCACCCACATTTGTAACACTGAAGTTTTCTGCATTGCTTTTTAACATGGTCCATATGTCCACAGCTGTAGCATTTCACCTTTGTGTGGAAAAAGAAACACACAACCCTTATCTTGTCCTCAGGCCACAATATTGATCTCTTCCACTTGCTTAGCAGCCATAATGGTGGCAGCAAAATCCTTCGGGTTTTCCATTGTCGCTCTCCTTGACATGTCTGCTGGAAGTCCTCTTAAAAACACATCTGATTCCTGTTCTCCTCTTCTTGTGGAGTAATTCTGTTTGCTTCTACTTTCTGTGTAAGCTCGTACAAGTTAGCATTGATTTTCCTAATTCTGCCTATGAATGCCTCTACCAACTCACTTCACTTTTGAGACAACCCATTAAGCTGTTCTCTAAAAAAGCCTTGCAATATTCTGCTTGCGATAACGTGGTTAGTGGGCCTTCTTAAGCTGCTTAAATGTCTGTGCTTTATCCAGCACTTGATGGTACTGATGTATGCTGCTTGCATCACAACCAACTGTAATTTAGACACATCCAAGGATGTCTTGTCTGACCAACTGCCCAACCTAGCGGCAGCTTCCAGGTCATCACTGAACATTGAGACATCCTCGGTTGCCCTATCCGAAAAAGGAGTTGCTAGATTAGCTGTGACAGGATCCAGAGAAGGGATAGGTGAACTAACCAAAGCTTTTGCTTCCATTACATCCACTTGTTTATGCTCATTCTCGCTATTAAAAGTCTCCCTCTCTTTGCAAAGCTTCATTTATCTCCTTTAGCTCGGCAAACTGCCTTGCCAAGAGTTCATCCATTTCCTGGATTGTCATTGTTTCTGTTTTTGGCATTTGTGCAAACTCTTAACACACCACTCTAATGAAAGCATCAACCACAATACACACAGGCACGGTTACAAGAACAAACTACACTATTCCTTATGAAGGATAATAGCCCAGTGTTGTTCAGAACACTGATGCACTTTGTGGCCATTGCTTCGCCTTGTGCTGCACACAGCTGGCACCACTCACATGCATAGGAAGTCATTCCCAGCCAAATTACAATACTGGCACCTCACTGGTTGTAAGTAACATTCCTTATAATTACCCCTATACAACAGAATCCCAATCCCTGAAAAGGCAGCAGGTCATAGTTATCGGGCAGTGCCATTGGCTGGTGATGACTTCATTCATTTCTGGTTGTTTGGTTTAGTTGGCTCCGGAAGTAACAGTTTAGAATCGCAGACAGTCTAGTACCGGCTGTACAGCTGTTCTACATTCTGAGGCTCTGTCTCTTTTGCATTTTATGCTAAGGAAAATTCAGTAACAGGGTGTAATTTTTCAGAACTGTAAAATGCAGATATTTGGTTATGTTATCTATGTAAACCAAAGTGTGTTTGCAGAGACTGTGGTAGATGTTATAGATCTTGATAATGATCTTAAACCTACATAGATGTGTGAAAAAATACTAATATAATTTAGGTGCAAATCCCCATGTCCTGTATGGGCATCCATTGTTCAGTGTGTTTATGGTGGTGAGGTATGTGGATGCTTCAGACTTTTATTGAGAGAGAGAGAGAGAGAGAGAGAGAGAGAGAGAGAGAGAGAGAGAGAGCTGCAAAAAGGGACATAATTGAAATGTAATCATCAAATGATTCTCTTAAATTTTTTCAAATTGAGTTGATATAACAAACCAAAATCTGAACTCACTTTCAAGATGAGTGAGGTTCAAAACTCCACCTGGCCATTTTAATTTAAGTTTTCTGTGATTTCCTCTTCTCACTTCAAAGAAATGCAATAATAATTTGATTCCAGTGCCATTTCCTTCACATCTCCTCATGAGCTAATGTTCTGTTCCTAATGTTCTGGGTTGACAAAATGTTAATCTTTTATATTTCTTCCTTTTTATCTGATAAAATAAAGAAACCACATACAGAAATATGTGCATGTGTTATTCAGTTGTTTCTGCTTGGACTGTGTTATAATGAAATATGTTGTTTTAATGGTGACAGCATCTTTCAAGAACCTAGAGGACAGATGTCATGTGAGAAAATTTATGTATTCTTCTTGTTATTTTGTGTAATCCTTAATTTGGATGGTAGGATGTGGAATCAAACCTGTATACTCCCATATATAAATTAGTCAGTTCTTGTAAATAATTACTGGGTTTAATTTTTTGTGTTTTTTTTTTATCCAGAAATTGAGTAATCGTTGTTTAGTATAACATTGTTTGTAATTATATAATTTGTATTTATAAATAATGTATGAGTAATGATTACATACCTCCTGCAGGATGTGCCTCGTTTATCGCCTGGGGGGAGCTACAATGGATGTTACAGTTGTATTGTGCTGTGCAGGAATGTACACAGTGAAAGGCCATGTGTATAAAGCAAACTTCGGAGGGGACAAGTTCACAGAAATACTTGCCAACTTCCTCGCCGAAGTATTTCACCAGTGAGTTCAATTGGTCTCTGTTATTACAAGATGTCTCTCTTCTTGACACTGTGTTATTGTAATATTGTTGATAATTACCCTATGTATGATTTGTGATCAAAAAGTAATGGAAATTTTTATTTTCCTAAAGAATCTTTGTTTATTCATAATCATCAGCCTTTTCCGCTTCAAAGTAATCCCCCTCAGATATGATACACTTACGCCAGCACTTTTTCCAATCTTGGAAGTGCTTCTGAAATTCACTTTTCGTTATGATGTTCAGCTCCTTCAGTGATTCTGTTTTTATCTCATCAGGGGTGGCAAAACAACGTTCTCTCATTGTTTTCATCGACCTCAGGTATAGGAAGAAGTTGCATTTGGCCATGTTTGGTGAGTATGGTGGCTGAGGCGACATAACGTTTTTGGCTTTTGCCAAAAAATCGTGATCAAGCATTGAGATGTGAACGGGAGCATTATCGTGGTGCAATTTCCACGAGTAGTTTGCCACAGTTCTGGCAGGTTTTTTTTAGGACTGCTTCATGCAAACAGCACTTAACTTACAGGTAGTGTTCCTTATTGACTGTACAACCATAAGACAAGAACTCTTGATGCACTATCTAATTGTCATTGAAGAAAACAGTGAGAAGAACCTTGGCATGTGATCGAATTTGTTGAATTTTTTTCAGTCCTGGCTCTTCAGGCAGTTTCCATTGGGATGATTGGGTCTTGGTGTTGGTGTCATACCCGTATACCCATGTTTTGTCACCTGTTTTAATCTTATTTAGAAGTTCTGGATTGTTGTCAACTTTGTTCAGCATTTCCTGAGTGGAGTCTAGGTGGCGACGTTTTTGGTCAAACTTCCATGATTTTGGAGCAAACTTTGCTGCTGGTTCACGTTTAATTCCCAAAACACCCACAAAAAAAAAAACTTGGCATGAGCCAAAGGATACGCTGACATCATCAGCAACGTCTCTGATGGTGATTTGGTGGTTTTCCAGAGCCATTTTCTTTACTACTTCCACTTTATAAGTAATGATGTGCTAGGGCATCCAGAACGGTTACTGTCTTTGTCTTCTCAACCCTCTTTGGAATGTTCATACCCCTCATAAATTCTTGTCTTACTCATAGTAGACTTGCCAAAAGCCACAGTCAGTATTTCAAATGTTGTGCTACACTTTATTCAATTTTTCGAGCAAAATTTAGTGCAACAATGTGGGGAAAACATAGATTGCTACTTACTGTAAAGATAACACACTAAATTGGAGACAGGCACAGTTAAAAGACTCAAATAAGCTTTTAGCAATGGCCTTCATTGGAAAAATAGAAACACACACCATTCATTCACGCAAGCAAGCACACCTCACGCACACATGACCACCAACTCCAGCATCTTAGGTCTGACCCCAGCTGCCGGAGTTGGCGGTCAGTAGTTCATGAGGTGTGCTTGCTTGTGTGAATGAATGGAGTGTGTGTCTCTTTTTGCAATGAAGGCTGTTGCTGAAAGCGTATTTGTAAGCATCTTTTAATTGTGCCTGTCTGCAACTAACAGTAAGTAGCAGTCTATCTTTTCCTATGTTGGATATTCCTGCCTGGAGTTTCCATTGTTTAAAATTTAGTGTAAATTCTTTGATCCACCTTTTTCGAAAGTAAAACATTTTCCAGGGACTCTGAAAACACGTATAACCTTTTCGACTGTGAACAATAAAATAAATATTTAAAACAGCTGAAAATCCCAAACATATATCAGGAACATGTGTATCAACAAGAGAAAAAAAGGAAAGAAATTGAAGATCAGATGTATGAAGCCCACGAAATAAAAAAATTCCCATTACTTTTTTTATCACACTTTGTATTATGTGTAGTGATGATTGTTGTCCCGCTCCTAGTAGTTGGTCATTTTGACAATATGTGCAAAATGCACCTGTCTCCTTTGAAAATATAATATTTTACTGTTAATTCTTTTCCAAACACTACAGAAGACTGCCAGTGGTGTATGAAATACAGTAATATTGTTGTTGTTGTTGTGGTCTTCAGTCCTGAGACTGGTTTGATGCAGCTCTCCATGCTACTCTATCCTGTGCAAGCTTCTTCATCTCCCAGTACCTACTGCAGCCTACATCCTTCTGAATCTGTTTAGTGTATTCATCTCTTGGTCTCCCTCTACGATTTTTACCCTCCACACTGCCCTCCAATACTAAATTGGTGATCCCTCGATGTCTCAGAACATGTCCTACCAATCGATCCCTTCTTCTAGTCAAGTTGTGCCACAAGCTCCTCTTCTCCCCAATTCTATTCAATACCTCCTCATTAGATATGTGATCTACCCATCTAATCTTCAGCATTCTTCTGTAGCACCACATTTCGAAAGCTTCTATTCTCTTCTTGTCTGAACTATTTATCGTCCACGTTTCACTTCCATACATGGCTACACTCCACACAGTAATATTAAGAACAGTAAATTGTCTTGGGTTTATTAATGAGTTTTCAGTGATGGTGAAAAATATAAATTGCCTTGAAATAGAATACATGTATGATGCAATTTGAAACAGTATTGAGATGTATTCATAGTCTTATGTTTGTTGTGTAAACTGTGTTACTAAACATCTAACCCACTATTTGGCATATGGTTCATGATTCCAGTTACAGATTGCCTATCTGATGGCTTCCAAGGGCAACAAAAATTTGACTTTCAGTATTTCATTTAATTATTGGCCAAATTTAAAACATTAAAATTCTGTCATAATTTACTCATTAAGAGGTATAAATCTTATGTTAAAAGTCGGGCACAGTAATAAAAGTCTTATAGTTAGAAATGATGTACGTATCTTGAGGCAGCGTAACTGAGGGCGTGCAAGTTGTCCAGGCTATATTCACCCAGAATTTGAGAATGAGAGCACTTAGCAACTTCCAACTAACTTTACACGTAATTTCAAATCTTTTCTAAACTTTTCTCACTTACATGTTTAATGTCAAATATATTTAACACATTAACTCGTTTGTAGAGTAATCATACAGTCTGAAACTGTTTTATACATGAGTGTTAGATTCTTTAAAGAATCTTCATTGAGGTTTACTGTTAATTACTAGGATGTGATCAGAAAATTGGCTATAGCAGTTGTCAATGCAAGTATTGCAAACCCATGCAAGGTTGCATTTATATGGTGAAATGTATTATAATGTGAGATAATGTAATGGAGAAAAACTGTGTAGCTTTAATACAGGGTGTACATAAAGTCCGGGAACACTTTCAATTATTTATTGCGTAAGAACCAAACATTGTACAGATATCATACATGTCGTCTTGAAGAGAAACCCTGTAGGTTTTTTTCCATGTATACCATGTAGTTTGGTAATTTGCCGATAGTCAGGGCTAGTCGCAAACGTGGCAGGTTTTCTGTGTGTTGGAGTTCGACAAAAACGAGTGTACTACAGCTGTTCAATGGATGCTTAAAACCAAGTATGGTAAGAAGCCACCAACAAGGAACGCCATTTAGCACTGGTACAAAAAATTCATTAGGATGGGTTGCTTGTGCCCAGATAAGAGAAGCATGTATGAGAGACTGGGAAGGCAATTTAATCAACCAAGATAGCATAACTCTTGTTACAGATCCTTACCATTTTGAAATGATGGGAAATATTAGCTCAGAAAATAACTGGATATGTAACCAAATATTTGCTAAGTAAATGTTGATAAATATAAATTTAAAGATAGAAGGAACCAGGGCATAAACAGTGGAATTACATCTTGATAGCAAAACGGACAGTGTGTGACATAAATTTGAGCCCTGTGCATGATTACCCGTAAACACTATTTCTAAGTTTTTCTTTGGTTTCCTTCACTGCTTGCTCATTGTACCAGTTGAATAACACCAAGGATAGGCTAGAGCCCTGTCTCTTTCCCTTCTCAATCACTTCTTCCCTTTCATGCCCTTCAACCCTTATAATTGCTATTAATCTTTCCTGGTGTTGGCTTCTACCAGTTTTTCCCTTTTGTAAATAATTTCAGTATTTTGCAACCGTGAATTACTGTACTGATATTTTGGTAATAGTCACTCCTGTCAGCAACTGCTTCCTTTGGAATTGGAATTATTCTTCTTGAAGTTTGAAGGTATTTTGCCTGTTGTCTCATATATTTTGCACACCAGGGTGCATAGTTTTGTCATGACTGGTTCTCAAAAGGACATCAGCAGATGTTACTGATAAAAATGTACCTCAGGGGCCTTGTTTTGGCATAGATCTTTTGGTCCTAGGTCAAATTACCCTTGCAGTATCGTAGCTCCCATCTCATCTTCATCTACTTCCTTTTCCCCTTTCTATAATACTGCCTTCAACTTAATTTCCCTTGTATAGCTCATCTATATATTTCTTCCACATTTCTGCTTTCCCCCGTTTGCTTGGTACTGGTTCTCCATCTAAGCTCATGATATTCATACAGCTGCTTCTCTTTTTTTCCAAATCCCTCTTAATTTACCCGTAGGCAGTATCATTCCCTTGCAAACATTTGCTCATGTCCTGGTGGAATGTCCGCCTTATAAAAATATCGTAATCTAGTCAGTTACTTTATATTTTAAGATTAAAAAAGAAATGTTTATAGATTTTTAATGAATTCTTCTACCAGATTCTGCAAATGCTTTAAAATTTTCAGTTAAATTTACCCCAAAAATTTTAATCTTAGGATTAGATGTCACTTTCCCAGTGAATGTCATACTAAATATTTTCAGGTTTAGGTCCATACTTGCACATCAGTAACTATTTAAGTAGTATGTTGTAAATAAAAATCTTGATGAAATTTCCATTTCTTAAATTATTTTTACGGCGGGCTTAAAGTAGCACTCATTGATAGCCCACATTACTGAAAGTGCGTTGATATTACTAAGAGTTTGGTAAAAGATATTTTTAGGTTCTGGACCCTACTTACATATTAGTATGTATTTAAAAAGTATGTTGTTGATGCAAGTAAAGAACAAATAATGAATATTTTTGTTTAAAAAAATTTTTTTAGGGTAACTGTCGCGAAAAATGTGTTGGTATTGCTAGAATTAAACAAATATCTTCAAGATGATCATGAGTGAACGTTACATAATATTCTGGGCCCACATTTTTGAGCAACGAAGACTTACAAAAGAAAGATGAGTTACCCTAGGACATTATTCCATATGACATTATTGAATTAAAGTATGCAAAATATGTCACCTTACTGATTTGTCTCCCCAAGGTTTACAATGATTCTAAGTGCAAATGCAGCTGAACTAAGCTGTTTTAAGAGTTCCAAAATTAAATCCCTGGAATATATTGCTAGACTTATTAAGTACAACATTCTGCAGTCTTTTGTGTAGCTATGGCATTGATTGGTTGGTTATACCATCAATCCCACCAAACTTCAATTTATCTAAGAGAATGCTGCGATTCACATAATCGGATGCCTTAGATAAGTTGCAGAAAATACCAGATGGCGCTATTTTATTATTTAGTGCTCGTAAAATTTGGCAAGGGAATATGTAAATGGAATTCTCAGTAGAGCAACTCTTCTGAAACCCAAACTGTGGTTCGTTGAGGATATCAGTGCTGCTAAGGTGAGATAATATTCTAGAATACATCACTTTCTCAAACATTTTGGAAAATGGTGTCAGCAGTGAAGCTGGTCAGTAGTTATTGAACTGACATCTCTTTTTATCACCTTTCTTAAAGAGAGGTTTGACAACAGAATATTTCAGCCTCTTTGGAAAAATGAGTTATGTTAGTGATACATCACATATTTCAGATAAGACCATGCTTTTTATATTGGAACAAAACTTTATAATATTGTATTGGAAACACTATCTAAACCAGATGAGCTTTTATTTTCAAGAGTATGGATAATTTTCTGAATTTCAGAAGGAGAAGTTGGTAATACATTCATATGATTGAATTTTATGAGAGTTTCAACACACTGCTGTGATTTTCCCCTTTAACTGTTTGTCCCTATACTTTCTACCAGTTATTAAATGTACTTACTACCCGTGACTCATCATTACATCACTGCCATTCAGTTCAGTAGTGGTGATATCCTGTGCCTCGTTGTCCTGTCTCTCGTTTCACTGCATTCCATAAAGCCCCAAGTCTGTTGTCAGAATTACTGATTTCTGACGTGATGTGAAGGTTTCTTGAATTTTTAATAATTTTTCTTAGTAATTTTGAGTAGTTTTGTTGTGTGCAACTACAGCTGGATCAATACTTGTTCTTGCTAATAGGTACATTTTCCTTTTCCTTGAAGATGATATTTTAATCGCTGTAGTGATCCATGGTTTTCATATGGCCATTTAATATTCTTTCTAATTAGCATATATGGAAAGGTATTTTCAAATAATTAAATGAATTTATCATGGAATAGATAAAATTTAATTTAGCATTTGGTTCAGCATAAATTTCATCTCAGGTTATCTCTTGTAAGCTGTTCTTAAAAACATCTGTTGTGGAGGCATTAATTATTCTGATTTCCACTTAAGTGTATCCATACTGTAAGGCACTAGGTAATTTATCCTAACAAACAGTGCATCATGTTCAGAGAGAGCATTTGTTACTGGGTAAACGGTATTTTTCTGGCTTTGAGCTTTAAAACCAATTAGGGTCCTACAGTCTTTATCCATCTGTGTTGGAAAGTTAATTACTGGAATCAAATTGTGTGATCCAAATAAAGTTCCCTATTTTTCCTATCAGGATCCTTTAGAAAATGTGCATTGAAGTCACCACAGACCATTAACTGCTTGCTGCTGCCTGACAGATAGCACAGTAAGGAATCCAGATTCCTTATAAATAGTTTAAAATTTCCTTGTGGGTATCTATATAATTCACAGATACACTTCTCTGTATGCTGATCACTTCAAAAACTACTTGCCTTAATGTTTTTGAACTTGTGTTCTGTCTTAATATATGTAACAAATCTTCCTTTTCATATATTATTTCTGCATGAGTAAGCTGCTGGAGTTAATGTTTTATACATAATAATAACAAGGAGCATATTAAGAGTATTAGAAAATAATCTTGCTGCATATAATGTTAATTTATAGCAGTGCACTTTAGTAGTATCTTTACACACCTTGTGATCACATGGTTTCTTTGTCAATGAAAGTCTCTCTATTGTATAACAGATTTGTTTTCGTGACCACTCACACCATTAATCCTCACATAAATCCATATTTTATGATTTTAGTCTCATTTTCCATTTCTTAATAGCTGTACTTTATTTACATGTATCATCTTGAACATGCAAATCTGAAGTGTCCTCCAGTTTCCCCCGTTCGTGTTCTGTGAGAGCCTACACTCACCTACTTTGTCTTATTTGTTGCTGACAGCCACCTTTACCTGTGCACTCTAATATGCATAACAAGAAGTTACAAGCAGAGGATTTGAATGTAATTTTTAAAATATTAAATGTAAATCACACCATTTCACATAGTTTTACACTTCCAATTTTTATCTCTCTTATTCCGTCATCATCATTTACAAAATTCAAACGAATAAAGAAATGTGTTGATGAACTGCTATGATAAAAATGTGTCTTTGCTTACAGTATGAACGTTACAACAGCTACTAGTGATAGTTAGCACTCTAATCGACCTACCGTATGCGGCCGATCACTACATACACTCCCCCCTGCGGGTCCAGGGATTACAATAGGCCCGAGGTATTCCTGTCTGTCCTAAGAGGTGACAAAAACGAGTCTCATACGTTTCGGCCTCTATGGGGTGGTCCCCTGTAGGGTTTGACCTCCATTTTTCAAAATTTTCCCAAAGAGTGAGCGAATTGGGGAAGGGCGCCTTACATGGTTTATCCTGTCCATTGTCTATAGAGATCTTTAGCCCACTTCCTCGCCGTTGCATTGCAGTCCAGCTCATCCTCCATCTCTTGGGCAAGGAACCTTCCTGAATGTGTTTTCCACCATGCACTGTGCAGTGTCGCTTTCTGCACCAACGATGACCATGGACTTATTTTGCACCTCATATCCAGCATGGCAGCCAGTCCGTTGTGGTGGGGCCACCATGTACCCTGTTGGTTGTAGCCCCCTGACAAAACGGGGATGGCTCTGCTGATGCCTGCGCTGTTAACTCCCAACATATGCCAAGGATATGCCTGTCACTCTGGGGCATCAGGACTCCCGGCAATGGCCATCGTGCCAGGTGGCCTTTGCTGTGGCTGGGTGGCGCCCGTGGGGAGGGCCCCTGGTCAGAGTGGGTGGCATCGGGGCAGATGATGCGCAATGAAGTGTACCACATCATCACTTGGCGGTGATCAGCCACCAGCAGTCTCTAAGAGTTCCACGTCTCAGTACAATGCAAGAAATTCTGACCCTAAATCATTCCCCTCCCATGGGGGAACGCCAGGCTAAGGATGGCAGCGAACCTTATTCACCCTGGTACCTCGTACGTAAGAGAGCTGATGGGGACTCCTTTGTTTCGATGAAGTCACAGTTTTTTGTAGAGCATTTACAGGACAAGTTTAGTGAGGTGGAGGGCTTGTCCAAAATGCGTTCTGGGTCAGTCTTGATAAAAATAGCATCCTCTGCCCAGTCATGGGCTTTACTCACTTGTAAAAAGTTGGGGGATGTTTCTGTTACCATCACACCACATAAGAGCTTAAATATGGTGCAGGGTCTATATTCCACAGAGGCCTTCTTATACTGTCTGAAGATGAGCTGTGCGCCAATTTAGAGCAGCGAGGTGTACATTTCGTCCGGCATGTCCTCCGGGGTCTGAGGGATAATCAGGTTGCCACCGGTGCCTTCATCTTGGCCTTCGAGGGTGATACATTGCCTGAGAAGGTCAAGGTGGTGGTCTACCGCTGTGATGTAAAGCCCTATATCCCTGTCCCGATGCGGTGCTGTAAGTGCTGGAAGTTTGGCCATATGTCTTCCTGCTCTACTTCCAACGTCACATGTTGAGATTATGGATGTCCATCACATCCCAATACTCCATGTGCCCAGCCTCCCATCTGTGTCAACTGGGGTGAGCATCATTCACCTTGCTCGCCAGACTGCAGGATTTTACAGAAAGAGAGGAAAATTATGGAATACGAAACCCTGGACTGACTGACCTGGACTGAGGCTAAGAGAAAATATGAGCGCCTACATCCTGTGGCTATGACCACCTCACACGCTGCCGCTATGAGAACAGTTGTAGCTCCATCAGTTCCATGAATTCCACTCGACTCTTGGAACCAGAAGGCTACGTCTGCCCCCTTGGTGGGGGGGGGGGGGGGGGGCAATTCCCTCCTGTTGCTCCCGCATCGCCTACCTCGGCACTGCCCCACCAACCATCGGGGACACCAGCCCCACTTCTCAGCTGGAGAAGTGTAAGTCTTCTTCGGCTCCTCTCGCCAGGAAGGGATCCCTTGGGTCACTCCCTTCCCAGCTTTCTGCTAGTGGGAAAGATGATGCTGCTAGTGGCCAAAGTGCCCAAAAGTAGCTGGTTGTAGGGTTTCACAATCATCCTGAGTCCCGGAGACTGAATTAGTGAAACCCTCTCAGCCAGAGAGACCCAAGGAGCAGAGAGAAAAGTCCAAAAAGAAGACTTCTATGACCAAGAAAATTGTGGTGGCACCCACACCACCGCTACCTACAAGGTCTGCATCTGGGGATGAGGTGGAGATGCTCGCATCTGCTGAGGACCTACAGTACTGGCCATAAAAATTGCTACACCACGAAGATGACGTGCTACAGACCCGAAATTCAACTGACAGGAAGAAGGTGCTGTGATATGCAAATGATAAGCTTTTCAGAGCATTCACACAAGGTTGGCGCCGGTGGTGACACCTACAACGTGCTGACATGAGGAAAGTTTCCAACCAATTTCTCATACACAAACATCAGTAGACCGGCGTTGCCTGGTGAAACGTTGTTGTGAAGCCTCGTGTAAGGAGGAGAAATGCCTACCATCACTTTTCCGACTTTGATAAAGGTCGGATTGTAGCCTATCGCGCTTGCAGTTTATCGTATTACTACATTGCTGCTCGCGTTGGTCGAGATCCAATGACTGTTTAGCAGAATATGGAATCGGTGGGTTCAGGAGTGTAATACGGAACGCCGTGCTGGATCCCAGTGGCCTCGTATCACTAGCAATCGAGAAGACAGGCATCTTATCCGCATGGCAGTAACGGATCATGCAGCCTTGTCTCGATCCCTGAGTCAACGAATGGGGACGTTTGCAAGACAACAACCATCTGCATGAACAGTTCGACGACGTTTGCAGCAGCATGGACTATCAGCTCGGAGACCATGACTGCGGTTACCCTTGACGCTGCATCACAGACTGGAGCGCCTGCGAATGTGTACTCAACGACAAACCTTGGTGCACGAATCGCAAAACATCATTTTATCGAATGAATTCAGGTTCTGTTTACAGCATCATGATGGTCGCATCCGTGTTTGGCGACATCACGCTGAAAGCACATTGGAAGCGTGTATTCGTCATCGCCATACTGTCGTATCACCCGGGGTGATGGTATGGGCTGCCATTGGTTACACGTCTCGGTCACACCTTGTTCACATTGACGGCACTTTGATCAGTGGACGTTACATCTCAGATGTGTTACGACCCGTGGCTCTATCCTTCATTCGATCCCTGCAAAACCCTACATTTCAGCAGTATAATGCACAACCGCATGTTGCAGGTCCTGTACAGGCCTTTCTGGATACAGAAAATGTTCGACTGCTGCCCTGGCCAGCACATTCTCCAGATCTCTCATCAATTGAAAACGTCTGGTCAATGGTGGCCAAGCAACTGGCTCGTCACAATATACCAGTCACTACTCTTGATGAACTGTGGTATTGTGTTGAAGCTGCATTGGCAGCTGTACCTGTACATGCCATCCAAGCTCTGTTTGACTTAATGCCCAGGCATATCAAGGCCGTTATAACGGCCAGAGGTGATTGTTCTGGGTACTGATTTCCCAGTCTCATGATGTCATCCTTCAGTGGAATCACGATGACTTTTTCCACCGCCTGGCTGAGCTACGGCAACTGTTAAGCTTGACACCTGCTATCTACATTGCACTTCAGGAAACCTGGTTCCCGGCAGTGCGGACCCCATCCCTCCATGGCTATAAGGGATATTACAGGAACCGTAGCAACTATAATAGTGTGTCAGCTGGAGTTTGCATTTATGTCCTAAACTCAGTCTGTAGTGTAACAGTGCCCCTTCAAACCCCTCTTGAAGCAGTGGCCGTCAGCATAAGGGCGACACAGGAAATAACTGTCTGCAATGTATATCTTCCTCCAGATGGTGCAATACCCCTGAATGTATTAGCTGCACTGATTAATCAACTCCCTAAACCTTTCCTACTTTTTGGATATTTTAACACCCATAACCCCTTGTGGGGTGGCACCGTACTTAGTGGACAAGGCAGTGATGTCGAAGCTTTACTGTCTCAGTTCGACCTCTTCCTCGTAAATACTGGGGCCACCACACATTTTATTGTGGCTCATGGTAGTTACTCAGCCATTGATTTATCCATTTGCAGCCCAGGACGTCTCCCATATGTCCACTGGAGAGCACATGACGACCTGTGCAGTTGTGACCACTTCCCCATCTTCCTGTCACTGCCCTGGCATCAGGCCAACGGTCACTTATCAAGATGGGTTTTTAAACAAGGTGGACTGGGAAACTTTCACCTCTGCGGGCACCATTGACTCTCCCCCACAGGGTAACATGGGTGTGATGGTTGAGCAGGTGACTACAACAGTCGTTAATGCAGAGGAAACGCAATCCCTCGCTCTTTTAGATGCCCCCTTGGTGGTTGACAGAAGTCACTGAGGCAATTAAGGAGCATCAGCAAGCTCTACAGCAGCATAAGTGGCACCCTTCCCTGGATCACCTCATAGCCTTTAAGCGGCTCCTTGTCAGCGTTCGCCAGATTATCAAATTACGGATGGAGGAGTGTTGGGAGAGATAAGTCTCATCCATTGGATGCCGTATGTCACTTTCCCAAGTCTGGACGAAGATCAGACATCTTTTTTGTACCAGATCCCAACAGATGTCCGTGGCATTAACATCAATGGTGTGTTGTCAACCGGCGCTAATGCGATTGCAGAGCACTATGCTTGAGGCTCTGCTTCGGCGATCTAACCCCCCCCCCCCCCCCCCCCCCCTTTTGCACCCTGAAACGGTGGATGGAAAGGAAAGCCCTCTCGTTCGCTACACCCCACAGTGAACCCTATAACGCCCCATTTACATAGTGGGAGCTCCTCAGTGCCCTTGCACATTGCCCTGACACAGCTCCTGGGCCAGATCAGATCCATGGTCAGATGATTAAACATCTCTCATCTGACTACAAGTGACATCTCCTTGTCATCTTCAATCGGATCAGTTGCGTCTCGTCTTTCCATCCCAGTGGTGGGAGAGCACCATCATTCCGATGCTTAAACTCGGTAAAAACCCGCTTGAAGTGGATAGCTATCGGACCATCAGCCTCACCAATGTTCTTTGTAAGCTCCAGGAGTGTATGGTGTGTCTGTGGTTGTGTTGGCTCCTGGAGTCACGTGGTCCACTGACTCCATGCCAGGGCGGCTTCCGCCAGGGTTGCTCTAACACTGATAATCTTGTGTCCCAAGAGTCTGCCATCTGAACAGCCTTTTCCAGATGCCAACACCTAGGTGCCGTCTTGTTTGATTTACAAAAAGCATATGACACCACCTGGCAACATCATATCCTTGCCACATTATACAAGTGTGGTCTCAGAGGCCCACTCCTGTTTTTTTTATCCAAAATTTCCTGTCACTTCATACTTTCCGTGTCTAGGTTGATGCCTCCCATAGTTCGCCCCATTTCCAGGAGAGAGGGGTCCTTCAGGGCTCCGTATTGAGTGTATCTCTATTTTTAGTGGCCATTAATGGTGTAGCAGCAGCTGTAGGGCCATCCGTCCCACTGTCCCTGTATGCAGACGACTTCTGAATTTCACACTGTTCCACCAGTATTGGTGTTGCTGAGTGGTGCCTACAGGGCGCCACCCACAAGGCGCAGTCATGGGCTCTAGCCCACGGTTTCCAGTTTTCGGCCGCAAAGTCGTGTATAATGCACTTCTGTTGGTGTTGTATTGTTCATCTGGAACCAGAACTTCACCTTAATGTCGATCCACTCACTGTAGTGGAGACATATCGATTCTTAGAACTGTTTTTTGACGCCCGATTGACTTGGCTTTCTCACCTCAGTCACCTTAAGCAGAAATGCTGGCAGCACCTCAATGCCCTTTGCTGCCTGAGCAACACCAATTGGGGTGCAGATCGCTGTGCGCTACTGCAGCTCTACAGAGCCCTTGTTCAATCCCGCCTTGAGTATGGGAGTGTGGTTTATGGTTCGGCTACACCCTCAGCATTGCGTTTGCTCGACCCAGTGCACCACTGTGGCGTTTGCCTAGTGACAGATGCTTTTAGGATGAGTCTGGTGAATAGTGTCCTGGTGGAGGCCGGAGTCCCTCCATTGCAGGTTAGGCGTGCACAGTTGCTCTCCAGTTACATTGCATACGTTTGTAGTTCTCTTGAGCATCTGAATTTCGGTCTCCTTTTCCTGCCCGTGGCGGTTCATCTCCTGCATCGGCGGCCCAGGTCAGGGCTTACACTTGCAGTTCGTGTTCAAACCCTTCTGTCTGAACTTCAGTTGTTGCCTTCACCACCTACACTTGAGGTTCATTCACGAACACCTCAGTCGTGTACATCTAGGCTGCAGCTTCGATTCTCGTCATGTACTGGGGCCATGAAGTGGTTTACACCAATGGCTCGATGGCTAATGGTCATGTTGGCTTTGCCTATGGTCACGGAGGACATATAGAGCAGCATTCCTTGCGTGATGGCTGCAGTGTTTTCACTGCAGAGCTGTCGGCCATATCTCGTACTCTTGAGCACATCCACTCATGCCCAAGTGAGTCATTTATCCTGTGTACTGATTCCTTGAGCAGCCTACAAGCTACTGACCAGTGCTACCCTCATCATCCTTTGGTAGCGACCATCCAGGAGTCCGTCTATGCCCTGGAATGGTCCAGTCATTCAGTGGTGTTTGTCCGGACCCCAGGTAAAGTAGGAATCCCAGGCAATGAATTTGCCGACAGGTTGGCTAAACGGGCTATGCAGAAACCGCTTATGGAGATTGGCTTCTCTGAAACTGACCTGAGCTCAGTATTACGCCGCAAGGTTTTGTGGCTTTGGGAGACAGAATGGCATAACCTCAGTACGCACAGCAAGCTGCGTGCCCTTGAGGAAACTACGAATGTGTGGAAGACCTCTGTGCGTGCCTCTGCGTGCCCATAAGGAAACTACGAATGTGTGGAAGACCTCTGTGCGTGCCTCTCACAGGGACTCTGTGTTTCTCTGTCGGCTCCGCATTGGCCATACGTGGCTGTCTCATGGTTACCTCCTCCTTCGTGATGACCCACCTCAGTGTCACTGTGGCTCACGAATGACATTCGTCCATCTCTTGCCGGACTGCTCACTTTCCGCCGCTCTGCAGCGGACTTTTAACCTTCCCAGCACCCTACCTTCAGTGTTGGGCAATAATGCCTCAACAGCAGCTTTAGTTTTACATTTTATTCTTGAGGGTGTGTTTTATCATTTTCTCCAAGTTTTAGCACATGTCCTTCATCCCTGTGTGTCCTCCACCCTCGTGCTTTCAGGGTGGGGGTTTTAATGTGTTGCAGAGTGGCTGGCTTTTCCTTTTTATCCTCATTGTCAGCCAGCCATGGTAATGTGCTTTTTTGATTTAAGATCTTCTACCTGTTGTTTGCGTTTTTGTGGTTTTCTTGTCCCCTTTTGTCCATTTAAGTGTGTTGACCTTCAGTCGTTGTCATTTTTCCTTTCATTCTGTTTGGTCTTGTCTCATTGTCTTACTCTCACCCTTGTGGCATTGTTTCCTTCGGAACAGTGGACCGATGACCTCATAGTTTGGTCCCTTCCTCACTCTTTTAAACCAACCAACTAGGCCACTCTTTGTGCAGTCTATTGATTACTGGCTTTCCCAGCATTATTTGTGCCAGGTTTACTTAATTGGTACACTACATGGCTATGACAATTGAAACATGATGTCCTCCCTCTCTCAAAAGAAGAAGAAGAAGAAGAAGAAGGAGGAGGAGGAGGAGGAGGAGGAGGAGGAAGACCTTATAGATGTGTGCTGATAGGATGGATGACCATTGAGGCGAAATGGTCGTTAGTGGTAACCTCAGGTGAACCTGCCACACCGTAGTGTTATAACACCTACATAGGCAGTCAGTGCCCTCTATCTGGGTGGACTGTACAGAACCCAAGCTGTTTGTGGGAATGCATGTGGATCCCAACTAAGACGAAAGAAATATCTCCATGTTACGGGTGGGTCATTAGCAGTCACCAAAACCCTCTGGAACTGCACCAGGAAATTGAACTTTGATCATTGTTGAAAGGCACAATCTTGTCAGAATGTCTTTGTTGTGGAGTAGAAAAACACGATACCCTCAGCTACCATAAGGCCTTGTAAGTTGTAGGGACGTCATGGACATTGACACTGCTGAACTGAAAAAGTAGTGGGGAATCGGAAGCATAACAGAAGAGAGGAATTTGATGATGTAAGTGAATGGTGAACTGTAGAGAACTGTTGCCTTCACCATAACATTCAGTTGGCTATCCTAGAACTCATCAAGGTTTTATTTATTATACTAAAAGTAAAACTTTAGGTACCCAATCTAATGTGGTGCTACAAATGCCAATGGTGTGGTAACACCACAGGAAAGACACCTTCAAAGCCACGACATTATGTTCAGTGCCAGACTTCTGTCTAAATTGCTCAGATAGTCAGCTGCTGACCAGAAGAAGGGATTGGTTGGTAGGACATGTTCTGAGGCATCAAGGGATCACCAATTTAGTATTTGAGGGCAGCGTGGAGGGTAAAAATCATAGGGGGAGACCAAGAGATGAATACACGAAGCAGATTCAGAAGGGCGTAGGTTGCAGTAGGTACTGGGAGATGAAGAAGCTTGCACAGGATAGAGTAGCATGGAGAGCTGCATCAAACCAGTCTCAGGACTGAAGACCACAACAACAACAACAGTCAGCTGCTAGGAGCAGGCTTTGCGTGGTATTTTTAGAAGAAACGAAAATTTAAAAAATTATGTTGGTCATTAAAATTTCCTGTACTGAGAAAGAAATAACATAATACCTTGCAACCTCCTCTGTTCTGCATCTACATACATACTCTGCAGGCCACCTAATGGTGCCCGACAGAGGGTAACTTGTACGAATGCTAGTCATTTTCTTTCCTGTTCCACTTGCAAACAGAGTGAGGGGAAAATGACTGTTCATATGCTACCATACGAGTCCTAATTTCTTTTACATTGTCTGTGCAGTCCATATGTGATGCTATGTTGGTGGCAGTAGAATTGTTCTGCAGTTGGCTGCAGATGCTGATTCTCTAAGTTCTCTCAGTAGTGTTTCGGGAAAAGAATGCCAGCTTTCCTCCGGGGATTACCATGTGGGTTCACGAAGTATCTCTGCAATACTTTCATGTTGATTGAACCTACTGGTAACAAATCTACCGACACGCTTTTGAATTGCTTTGATGTCTTCCTTTAATCCATCCTGATGTGGATCCCAAACACTCTAGCAGTACTCAATAATGGGTCTCACAAGTGTTCTATACACTATTGCCTGCCCCCCCTCCCGTTTCCAGGGAAGAGAATGTTTTTA
This sequence comes from Schistocerca serialis cubense, assembly GCF_023864345.2. Classification (NCBI taxonomy): domain Eukaryota; kingdom Metazoa; phylum Arthropoda; class Insecta; order Orthoptera; family Acrididae; genus Schistocerca; species Schistocerca serialis. The sequence goes on from NC_064640.1 coordinate 823,936,132, forward strand.
TCACTTATATGAATGATATTCCATAACAGAATATTTGTTTGTAACCTATATAAAATCAGGTCACAGATATCAGGATATTTAGACTCAAAACTAAAGAAAATCCACTTCCGAACAACACTGTCTTCCATGCTCATGTGCAGTCAGGTGTCTGCTTATATGAACATGGTCTCCTATATAACGGACTTGTAAGAACTTTACAGTTAGTTGACTAGTTTTTGAAGCGATTGTCTCTGAAGCTGGGCGTTTTGCATTGAAATGCAATTTTGACGTTATTTTTGAATAGACTCGTCATTGATTTTGAAGGATATTATTGCGTTTTACTTAATAACGTGTACACATTTTATGGAAGCTTTAATGCAGCTTGGAAGTCCATGTTCAAAAGAAATGGACTTGGCTGTCTTTTAATCTAGGTACCTTAAATATCCTGTTAAATCATTGGGTCTTATCAATTGGTATGAGCCTCTTATGGTGGCTGTGAACCAGCACGCAATTAAGTTTTGCCATTTCATTCCCCCCCCCCCCCCCCCCCCCCCTTTTTGTCATCTCTGCCTTTTGTGGTGCTACAATAAATGCAGAACACCATGTATTAAGAGATACAGTCTAAATGTGTGTATTTTTAAACAGTGGAGACATTGGGCCATAGTGTGTAGATGGAGGGGGGGGCGGGGAGGAGAGAGAGAGAGATTGTCTACATCTGACAAAGGACTTAGTATTTTAGCTTACAGTGTCAAACAGTCTTCTTTCAGTGTGCCTGTTTGCCACCAAGCACCTCCCATATGTGGTGAGTAGTAATCTATCTTTTTGATATGTAATTATCAGTTCCCTTAATTCTACTATAGAGTTTCTTATTGGAACACATCAAAAACTGAGCAGTTGTTGTGGTGAAAAACTACTATAACAACCTTAACTGTTTGCTTTCCAATTTTTTAATAAAAGAAGGAAGACTGACTAGTGATACCATTATTCAATATGTGTGGGCCATTTAAACATAATACTTTCTTCTTATTGCAGGAAATGGAAGTTGGATCCAAATGACAGTCGGCGTGCTATGGCTAAATTGTACAATGCTGCAGAGCAGTGCAAACACATTTTGTCCACAATGAGTACAGCTCATTGTTTTATTGAGTCTTTGTGTGAAGGAACAGACTTTAGCTACAATGTTACAAGAGCACGATTTGAAAATTTGATTAGTGCAGCTGTGAAAATGTGCACTGCCCCCATAGAAGAAGCACTGAGCCAAGCAGGTATCGATTGCAGAGACATAAACAAGGTGAGTCATCTAGTAGAGTTACTACCATTTTACAACATTACCCTTTCTCCATCCCTTCCCCAGTCCCTCATACCCTTCCATGCCCCCAACCCTCCCATTTACCATTCCCTTTTGCACTGTGTAACAATTCTGAGTCAGGTGTTTCTTCTTGTGATAATGCTCATGTTCTATTTCTTATTTTTTATTTTATTTTATTATACTGTATTGCTCTTCTGTGTCAGTGATTCAAGGCTATGACCATAGCATCATACTTTCAGGTGAATTTTCAAGCTCTATGTCTACATATGTACTCGGCAAGCCATCTTATGGTGCATGACAGAAGGTACCTTGTACCAACACTAATCATTTCCTTTCCTGTCCACTTGCAAATAGAGCAAGGGAAAAAGCAACTGTCTACGTGCCTCCATATGAACTGTAATATCTCTTATCTTATTGTCATGGTCCTTAAGCAAAATGTACTACATTGATGGCAGTAGAATCATTCTTCAGTCAGCAGCAAATGCTGATACTCTGACTTTTCTCAATAGTATTTCACAAAAAGAATGTGGTCTTCCCTCCAGGGATTTCCATTTCAGTTCACGAAGCACCTTAGTAATAATCATTTGTTGATCGAACCTACTGGTAACAAACCAAGCAGCCTGCCTGTGAATTGCTTCGATGCTTCCTTTTATGCGACCTGGTGGGGATCCCAAACACTCGAGCAGTACTCAAGAATGAGTTGTACTAGTATTCTATACTTGGTCTCCTTTATGGGTGAACCACACATTCCACACGATATTAGGCAAGTGTACTAGTTTCTTTGGCTCTTCATTGTATGTCACAGATGCAAGGTGGTGGTGGTGGTGATGATGATTTTACATTATTCTCCAGTTCTTTTCACTTACCTATGTTTCCTGTTAGGAAACACTGTGTGTGTGTGTGTGTGTGTGTGTGTGTGTGTGTGTCTGTGTAAATTCTCAAAATATGTGAATGCATAATGTTTGCCTAAAAGAACAGACACCACGGTGCAGAATCTGCAGCTATGAAAAATTATATGTAAATTGAAGGGGGATAACTGCTGTCAGCTGCCGCAGGACGTTAAGTGGAATTGGTGGCGATGAGCGAAAATGTGTACCGGACCGAGACTCAAATCTGGGCTCTCCTGCATACTAGACAGGTGCAGTAACCACTGAACCATCCGGGACACAGTGTGAAATTTAAACTTCTGTGATTTCTCCAAATAAATGTAGGCAAATGCCAGAACGGTTCCCTTGAAAAGGATGTGGGCGATTTCGTTCCCGATACCTGCATACACTGAGCTCGTACTCTCACTTCCTTGTCATTGGTGGGCTATAAGACCCTAATCTTCACTTCTTCTTTTATTTACCATGAGTATTGCTGTCTAGTGTATACCAGCAGCAAGTGCAAGGCAAATAAATGAGAATATTAGTTCATATGTCTTAGCTGCTTCAGTTCAATTGTCAAGATTTTCAGCTCCGATTAGTCTGTCGCAAGCTGTGCTGCTGTATGTAAGAAAGCAAAATGAGTGAACTCTGGAAGCACTCAGTATTTTTAGATATGTTGGTCACAGAATATGGGAAGTAGGCAGAACTTAAGAGCTCTTTTTTTTTATAGTGCATTTTGCCTGGTCTCAAGTTGATCATGGTTGTCTGATGTGTCAGTATGCTCAGTCATTCTAGATGAAAACCTGTGAAGCAGTCAATCATGCGGAAATAGTGTTGGCCACCAAACCTTTTATGATCAGCTCCACTGTATGCTCTGAAGCTAGCAAACCACCTCTTGTAATTGCATAGCAGCTCATCATGGTGTGAGAAGATTATAAAGTTTCCTCAGTGCAGAAGACACAGGCACACCATATCGTCGGTCACCCATTGACAGAAAAACACACTGAATAACAATTTGTGAGCACGTATCGAGCCTTTGGAATACATAGAAGTCAGGGGAAGCTCATGGAGGCCAGACGGATTGAACTTTAAAATGGTAAGTAGGTTATTAGTAAATGTTACTACATGCGACATAAGAGGGTGAACCTTGCATCTACTAGCCACAATTACAAGAATTGTGCAATTGAACATCTCACAGACAAAGTTGTAATTGCTGCATGTGCCTTTAGAGTTGTTACCAATGCAGAATGTAAAATTTATTAATCAAACTCTAGAACCTGACCTAATCCATTCCCTGGAATGATTTATTGCTGTGCAGGAAGGGGTCATTTCAGCCAAGCACTTAATGCAACACGTAGAGCATTTCAGAGAAGGATGACGACATATGACAATGATTGTGAGTGCTGCAGTACCAAGTGCTACAGTGGCTCTGACTCTGGTGCGTGTAGCTTTTATTCTTTTGAGGTGGAGAGCCAGTCATCAGCATAAACCACCAATACTCCAGGTTTTAGTAGACTAGATCCATAGAGCATAAGAGAGAGTGAGAGTATAACTTTGTAGTGTGAATGTAGAGTAGGTGTAAATTTAGGATTAAGAGAAAAGGAAGCACTGGGACAAGCCATGAAGGTTTAAATTGCCCGAAGTGAAAACAAGTGCAAAAAGAAGACTTCTAAGCAAATAGCAATAAGCAGCTTAGTAAGAAAGATTTGATGCCGTATCTAACACGTCAGCAACTTGCTAGTTGTTTTGGGTATAAAATTTATTTGTAATTTGTACAAACAAGTAGTGTGATATGAAAATGGTGCGTCTTGTTCGTGTGTGTTGTGTGTGTGTGTGTGTGTGTGTGTGTGTGTGTGTGTGTGTGCGCGTGTGTGTGTGTAAGGGGGGGCGCTTGTAAAGTAGTATAACACAATATAGTTAGCCTTACTCAAATTCAAAGAAGCCATCGAGGCAACTATTTAATATCGGAAGAATTTTTTAATTAATATTGTATTTAACTTTTCTTGCAATATAAGACACACAGATAAATAACATTTACACTACCAGAAAAAAAACTTAAATAATGAATGTAAAGTACATTCTTTTTGAAGCATGCAGAAATTTTTTAGATCTTCACTAATTTGTCAGGTCCTTTCTCTCCTAAATTATTTCTTAATTTTGACCAAACAAGCCAGTAGGTGGAGAAGATCCTCTCAATGGATGCAGTGCTAGCAGGGCAAGAAAAGGGGCCTAATAAAGTAATTGTAAGAATGGGTTACATTTTGAATAAGTTAATAATAGGAATTTTAATTGAACTATCGTCAATGTGAAAAATAGAAAAAACAATAAAACCCACAAAAACTAAATTTGACCCACTGGGTTGGATTTTTTTTTTTAATACCCGAGTTTATCTCAACTCTCATGTATGGCCATATTAGAGTAAATCTGAGCAGTGCATTGCCACAGCTATGAAAGCAGGCGAGCACGGGATGTTGTCACTGTAATAATTCAACAAGGCCAGTGCAGTGTTTTGATGTAGATTACCTTGTTGAATCAGTGAACTCAGCAGTACTGCATATACTAATGCAGCAAAGGGCAAGGCAGTTGTCCAAACTGACAGTGGCAGTGGATTTTTTGGATACGTGACTGATAGTGCTGCATATGCATGAATGAATGGTGCACTGCTATTGACAATAAGTACAAGTAATTTTTGTAATGGATTTATTCTTAGTCTTGCAGCCGAATTGGGGCGACAGGGTTTTGCCAAATGAGGATACCACGTGGACCTGCCAATAAAAAGTCACTGGTTTGAGGCCACAGATGGACAACAGCTCTATACACTAAGTCCCTCCCCACAATTACTCCCAATTTGCAGTGGACTACACCAGGTCATCTCCAGTAGCATGGCTGACCACTGCTCAGAGTGCAGCAGGTATCCACACTAGGCATCTTCACATGGTAGGCATCCCCTACTGTGACTCAGCTGGGTGTCAGCCGGGGCCACACAGCATCGTCAAGAACATGCTGCAAACGCTCGGGGCAAAAGCCGCATCAGTATTGTGTGGAATGTGAGCAGCCAGCACAGTGGAATTCAGTGGCCAGCTGGCCACTGATAGAGTCTATCGAGCAGCTGAGATGCCTCAATGTAAGAACTTGTTAGATTTGCAGCTGCCTTTCCCTGGAACCTCTCGGGCTCCCACCTCGCCTCCGTCGCCTGTTTGCACCGTGCTGGCTCGTAGCCACTCCACCCTGCACCAGGGAACACTGTAGTTAGCACACTGGATTCATATTCAGAAGGACCAGAATTCAAATCGACATCGAGCCATTCACACTTAGGGTTGTCATAGTCCCTCCCTCTCACCCTCTGAAATAGATATAGCATTTGCTGGGATTGTTCGTTACAGAAAAGCTTGTCCTATTTCCTTCCTCATTTTGATCATATCTGTGCTTGTGTTCTCTCTCTCTAATTACAATGAACGGTACATTGCAATCTATTATCTTCCTTTTCTTTTCTTTGTGGTTTTTGAGAAGGACATTGAGTGCTATTGCATCAGTTGTCACTTTGATTCCATACTAAACTGCAAGCACAAGGTTTCATTTCATATCGGTGTGATTCAAAGGAAGAATTACACAGTAATTAAATTTCCAGAGATTTCCATGAATTTTGCCTTTAAGCAGGCAAAATATCTGCTTGCCATCTTTTTCCAGGGCAATGATGTGGAGCACATTTGGTAATGCACAATTCATCAGTTGTCATTTATAGAGTCTACTTTTCACAAATTTTTAATCCTGAAAGTGGTTCTTCATGTCAGAAGGTGACACTGGCATTGACAGACAGTCTGTCACTCCCTTGCCATTCCTAAAGCAGTTGACCTGATCTTAAACATATTTTATGTTGGCATCTTCTATACTGTTGCTGTTTTCCCCAATCTGTAAGACATGGTGTATACGACCCGGGACAACCGGGAGATCTGGGAAAAACCCGGGAATTTGTTCATCTGGGAGAAAACCAGGAAAAACCAGGGAATTTTTTAGAATTCTGGAAATTTTTCGTTGTTTTAGTTTCCAGTTAAATTTGTGTAACTTTGACTGGTAAGAACCAATACTCTAACAAAGGATATTACTGTATCCCACTACTCCAGAATAATACTGCAGCATTAAAACATGAACGAGAGAAAAAATGAAAATAAAACTTAAATTGCAAAGGAAATGCACCATATAAATTAACACAGTGCACGTACAAGCGTCTGTCAACAGCAAAATGTGTTAAAGGCTGTAGGAAGACTATGCAATGCTTCATAACAACGAATTGCCTGCGATGAGTGTGACGACACAACTGTTTAAATTTGATTCATTTAAGTAGTTACGAGCGGGCTCGTGGACACGCGTATGAGTAATACCTTCTCCCGCTTCTGGCTACAGAAATGTGGCTGTTGGCTGTGCAAGCAGCAGTAGCAGCAACCAGCCACATGGGGTACCTGGAAAAAATTTACTGGCGCGCCCAAGCTGCCACATTCGAGCGTGCGCAGCAGTCCTGGATCTGGTGGAGGGGGGGCGGGGGGGGGGGGGGGGGGGCGTCAAACAGTTGTATCTGAACCGGGCAACAGTTGTGGGGGGAGAGGGCAGATTCATATTCTTGAGGGGGAAAAAACCTTTTACAAAGTACCTAGCGTCCAGCGCACGTCGGTCTGTCGATTGTTCATATGAGTTTGAAATGCACCTCTGCTGGTTTTTGGACATTTTTGAACACATTCTAAGTTGATTTTTGAATGCGTGCATAGTGTACATGATATCTCTGCCAGGGGAATCCTCATCACATCTAGACATGAACTTTCCTCCAGACTAAACGGGACGGGGCTATACGAGCTGAGCGGAATAAAGCCGAACCGGTGAATGCCAACTGCTGCTTGTTTATGTGGTTGATTTGGTTTGCAAATGTTCAGCGTTGTTATAATTACTAGCGAAATCCATAGATTCAGATTAGCAGAGTTGAAATAAATGACTAACAGGAATAACAGGTAAGAAAGTTTATGTATTACCTTCTCGGTGTATCCAAGAAAGTGAATTTTGACGGAAAATTTTTGGCCACATCACTACATTAGACAGGGCCAGTTGTAGTCACGAGCTAGCAGCTGCTTAAGTTCCATTCTGGGAGTAGTGCGGAAAATGCATTGTATGAACACATACTAACACCTAACCGGAGAATAATCGCTGGATAACTAAACCAGTGATTGTGGCAGGGTTAGTAAAGTTAAACGGAGAATGAGTTTTGACAGTAGTAGGAATAGTTACAGAGTTAGTGATGACAAGATTGTTTGTTAGTACGAGGAAGGAGAAGAAATGGGGACATCACACAAATTATGGAAGAATATGACGATTCCAAATTCATAAAAAAATTTTATTCTCGTGCATGAAACTGGAGCATATGAATGAAATTTGAAACTAGTTCCTAACATAAAGCTTTTTGATTGTAGTAGGAAAATAGATATTTTGTGTTGCTACTTTGTGAATTATATTGCTGTAATATAAAAATGATCATTATTGCCAAAACAGTCTTCCTTATTTGGTGTGTGTTACAATTGCTGCAGTATTGGAATGGCCTATTTCGTTTTATCCAGGAAACAGTGACAAAACAGATGTAGTTAGATTGAGAAACCACACCATTCTTGGGTACTATTTGTATTAACAGCTTTTTCAGTATTAGACGACATTTCGATTTATCATGTAGCAAAATGTAGCAAAATGTTTGACAAACTTTGATGAGGTAATAGCTCTTTCGCAGAAAGGAAAGCACACCATGTAAAGCTGTAGCAAGATTAGAGAGAAAAATCACTAGGACTTAAGGATTGAAGTAATGTGTACTGTCTTGCATGTCTCTTGTCTTTACTGGTTTTAGGTATCCTATATTTAATTTTATGTCACACAGAAGAGCAAGTTATTAGCTAATAGGTAATAAAGAGTCCTGATTTTGTGAATAGTTCTCGTTCTCCTGGTTACAAATAATCCCATCCAGTATTAATTGCATGTTTTTTAAAAATAAGAGGGGCAGAATGTCAAACCGGCTGACTGGGAGAAGGAGAGACACTACAGGAATTTTAATTTCCACAGTCCTGAAATAGTTTGATGGGATCCGTTACAAAATATACACCTTTGAGTTACACAGAGCGAAATACAGTGATGTGTGGTATAAGAATGTTGTTTGAAGAGGCGTGGCACTGCAGTTCGGCACACTTAAGACCAAATAACATCTCTTACATTTCCTCTCAGATATATGTTTTATGTATCAGACTCTTCAGAAAGATGTGCGCTACAAAATGAACTTTTTTGAAAATTTTTTTTTTATGTGTGCAGAGCAGTCTGAGCTATAGTGGAGGGTCTCTACGTGACACGTGTTTACGTTTAGTGATTTTTGTGTTTCCTCTTCGTTTACTGCTCTCACGTCAAATGAAAACAAGACAGATTTCTGTGGTTGGGAGCTATCAAGTGAATTAAAATACATTCACATAATTATGGTAGGCCAAAATGTGTTACTAGTTTCAGAATTTATTTTACTTCCACCTTTCTGACAGTCAAGCATTAATCACCTTGCAGAACAGTGTAGTTATTTTTGTCGGTTTTCTAAAGAAATTTGGCTTTTATTAAGCTTTCCTGCTGAGGCAGTAAATTTGACACGCAGTGTTTAATTCCACTCCATTGGCTAGTTTCAACTGTCCACTGCATTTCAAGTGCACGATTCCATCTTCTAGCACGTACGGAATTATGCCATAATAAAGATCCAAACATGAGATAATACAGTACTGGTACTCCAAGAAAATTTACATCCTGAAAACCACACTGAAAAGCTTAATATGAGGTTGAGGCCTACATCATTGGGAATCTGGACATGCGAATGTGCGCTTTAAGTCAAACTATGCTTTTTAGTATGGTTCACGAACTTCCGATGCTCTTGGTGTGTCCTCTGATGTCTTGTTTCTCTTATGACATAATGTAAGAAAGATCTTTTAATGTTTTAAATGTACGAACATACGGGCTTCCTACGTCACCGTAGCTGTGCAAGCGTGGTGACGCCTCTTATCTGGTGCTCTCTGGCAACTGCTGAAATGAATCTATTTTTAACAGGTCGCAGGAAAATATTGAGAATTGCGGTTCGAAAAGCGATATTTTCAAAGTAAATTTCCTTTTACGCAAAAGGAACTATGTGCAAGAATGTACAATGAATTTCTTAAATCGCAGAGTGTTTGCTCTCATTTAAAAATCAACTCTTTGATGACGAGCCATTTAGAAGAATTTTGAGCCCAGAAGATCAGAGATTTATGTCGGTATTAAAAATTTTACTGGCGTATTTGTGTGATGTATCTTAAAGTGGAACATGCACTGAACAGATCAACATTATATGTGAAAGCTTAGCTTCTCCTGTAGCTTATTAATATTCGAGACAAATATTCTATGTGAAAGCTTTGCTTTTCGTGTAGCAACACTATGGATATTAACTTAAGCCATCAACTTTTTCTTTGGTGGAATTCGAATTTATACTTTCTTAATACAAAAATATGCAGCATACATGTTGCTGCCCATCAAAGATCTTCCGAGAACGTGTTTTTTTCCCCCTGAGTTTCATTTTGTAAAGTGCTGAGAAATTCTATGCTGCTGTATGAAACCATATCCGTTCAAAGGATTGACAAGTTTTACAGTTCTGACGGAAAGTATAATGTCACTTAACAGGGAAAAAGTGTATTTTCACACGGGAGAAAATGTATTTTTCACTGGGAGATCCAGGAATTTTTTCTCCTTGTCCCCGTATACACCCTGTAAGAGATCTGTGTGTTCCATAATTGTTCTATTCCAATGTTATAAGACTTATTCCACTGTCTACAGTAGATATCCTGTGGAGAGTTTGCTGTGTGAATGCCATGACATATATCAAAATGGTCATGTGCACTGATGTACATCCAGCACACATTGACACTCATATAAAGGAAAATTGGCTGCTCTTTTGGCTAGGCCATGTACCTTTTGTAGCTCATACAGTATATTCTGTATATTGTGTCTTTTGTGATGTACGTAGATTGCTGGGCTTCGTTTAGAAGGAAGATATCAACTCAAACTAACATTTATTTGTCTTGTAAAGTAGTTTTTTCTGTCAGATTTATACCTTTTGTGTTTATATTTTGAGATGTCTTACACATGAAGCTGTTCTCATCCTTATTGGTAACAGGTATAGTTGATTTGAAATAAATTTGTGATTGACTGTTCAGTGAGTCAATGGGGAAGAGGCATCATACAATTGTTGTTCTTTGTTGCACTGCACATGCTTATTGTGATGCTGTCTCTAGAGAGCATGAGGATTTATAAGTGATACCATACTGCAAATTGTCTAGCATTGCTGCTGCTCCTCCATTGACTCACTTGTGAAACACAAAGCTGTTTCTGTCAAACAAAGTGTGCTACTTTACATATCATTTCACCTCTGTTATGATCTCTTCAAATACTAGTGTCTCCGTTTTCTTGTAATGAAGACGAAATACAAATTGAAGCAAACCGTTCTCTTATTTTTGTACAGCAAGTAAATGAACGATCTCTCATCATCCATTTGCACTTTTTGTACATCATCCACCTTTAATATACGTCCATGATTCTGCCTGAGATTTTGTATAATGTTTGTATGAGATTTGTCTTAGTGGATGGCGCGCTATTGTTTTCCAACATTTGTATACAAGAATTCGTTTCCTGACGGATGCATCATTGTAGCACCTGGTTATTGAAATATATTGTTCTGCATCAGTTTTGGGACAGAATGATCCATAAAGTGAAACAGCATGACTCTGTTATAGTTATGCTAAATAGCTTACAAATTACTGACAGATTGCTACTTACCGTAAGCATTGTGGCCCGAGATGCTGGAAATGGTGGCTGTGTGTGTGTGTGTGTGTGTGTGTGTGTGTGTGTGTGTGTGTTTTGCCTTCTACTTATGAAGCTGTGGCCAAAAGCTATAAGTGAGTGTCTTTTAATTGTGTTGTCTGCAACTTGTTGTTTCTTCTTCACAGTAAGTAGCAATCTGTCTTTTCCTACATTGCTGATATTCTTTTCTGGAGTTTCCATTGTTTGATTACACATCACTGAATTGTTTAAGAATTACTATATTGACCAGAGTAAGATTTATGTTTCTAGTTACATAAGCTCCCTCTTGGATGTCTATTTAACTTTCCAGACCTTTTCTTATTTCTACTAATGTTATGAGTGTACTACAGAATTCTGAAATATTTCTTTTAGGTGCTCCTGTGCGGTGGATCTGCGAAAATCCCGATAATTCAGCAATCTGTCTCAGAAATGTTTCCCAATTCAGAGTTATTATGTAGTGTAAATCCTGATGAACTGATTGCCCTGGGTGCTGCGAAGCATGGTAGTTATCTGAAAGAACCATTTGACCCAGGTTGTGATCATCTATCATATGATATCCCAGTTGTAACAAAATCAATTTTTATGAAGGTAAGGAACTCAGTTAGTGTAGTTCTGATTTAGTCCTATATCATCACATGATCTCCTTGTGAAGATCAGCAGTTAGGAACTTCTTGAGTGGCTTTGAATGGTTGGTGTGCGTAAATACTTTTATTATTATTATTTCTTTACTTTCTCAGACGTTAAGTCTGGTTAAAAATGGGACGTGACGCGGACCTTGATCAAGCGTCACTTCCTTTTAACTGTACGGTGTATGTTATATTGCATTTAGGAACTTTCGGGTAATTGAACATGTATAAATAATTACGGATTTATGTAATTGTATATATAAGTTTGGATGTAGCTGTATTGTATTGATGTAATGGTGGATATTGTGTGGTATGACTCCTGTAGTTGATAATATAATTGGTATGATGTCAACTTTATTCTGATGCCACATGTCCTTGACTTCCTCAGCCAGTTGGATGTATTTTTCAATTTTCTCTCCGGTTTTCTTTCGTATATTTGTTGTATTGGGTATGGATATTTCAATTAGTTGTGTTAATTTCTTCTTTTAGTGGTGAGTATGATGTCAGGTTTGTTATGTGTTGTTGTTTTGTCTGTTGTAATGGTTCTGTTCCAATATAATTTGTATTCATCATTCTCCAGTACATTTTGTGGTGCATACTTGTATGTGGGAACGTGTTGTTTTATAAGTTTATGTTGTAAGGCAAGCTGTTGATGTATTATTTTTGCTACATTGTCATGTCTTCTGGGGTATTCTGTATTTGCTAGTATTTTACATCCACTTGTGATGTGATCTACTGTTTCTATTTGTTGTTTGCAAAGTCTGCATTTATCTGTTGTGGTATTGGGATCATTAATAATATGCTTGCTGTAATATCTGGTGTTTATTGTTTGATCCTGTATTGCAATCATGAATCCTTCCGTCTCACTGTATATATTGCCTTTTCTTAGCCATGTGTTGGATGCGTCTTGATCGATGTGTGGCTGTGTTAGATGATACGGGTGCTTGCCATGTAGTGTTTTCTATTTCCAATTTACTTTCTTCGTATCTGCTGATGTTACATGATCTAAAGGGTTGTAAAGGTGGTTATGAAATTGCAGTGGTGTAGCCGATGTATTTATGTGAGTGATTGCTTTGTGTATTTTGCTAGTTTCTGCTCGTTCTAGAAAGAATTTTCTTAAATTGTCTACCTGTCCATAATGTAGGTTTTTTATGTCGATGAATCCCCTTCCTCCTTCCTTTCTGCTTAATGTGAATCTTTCTGTTGCTGAATGTATGTGATGTATTCTATATTTGTGGCATTGTGAACATGTAAGTGTATTGAGTCCTTCTAGGTCTGTGTTACTCCATTTCACTACTCCAAATGAGTAGGTCAATATTGGTATAGCATAAGTATTTATAGCTTTTGTCTTGTTTCTTGCTGTCAATTCTGTTTTCAGTATTTTTGTTAGCCTTTGTCTATATTTTTCTTTTAGTTCTTCTTTAATATTTGTATTATCTATTCCTATTTTTTGTCTGTATCCTAGATATTTATAGGCATCTGTTTTTTCCATCGCTTCTATGGAGTCACTGTGGTTTTTCAATATGTAATCTTCTTGTTTAGTGTGTTTTCCCTTGACTATGCTATTTTTCTTACATTTATCTGTTCCAAAAACCATATTTATATCATTGCTGAATACTTCTGTTATCTTTAGTAATTGTTTGAGTTGTTGATTGGTTGCTGCCAGTAGTTTTAGATTATCCATGTATAGCAAATGTGTGATTTTGTGTGGGTATGTTCCAGTAATATTATATCCATAATTTGTATTATTTAGCATGTTGGATAGTGGGTTCAGAGCAAGACAGAACCAGAAAGGACTTAATGAGTCTCCTTGGTATATTCCACGCTTAATCTGTATTGGCTGTGATGTGATGTTATCTGAATTTGTTTGAATATTAAGTGTGGTTTTCCAGTTTTTCATTACTATGTTTAGAAACTGTATCAATTTAGGATCTACTTTGTATATTTCCAATATCTGTAGTAACCATGAGTGGGGTACACTATCAAAGGCTTTTTGGTAATCAATGTATGCGTAGTGTAGCGACCTTTGTTTAGTTTTAGCTTGATATGTCACCTCTGTATCTATTATCAGTTGCTCTTTACATACTCGTGCTCCTTTGCAGCAGCCTTTTTGTTCTTCATTTATAATTTTGTTCTGTGTTGTATGTGTCATTAATTTCTGTGTAATGACTGAAGTTAATATTTTGTAGATTGTTGGTAGGCATGTTATGGGGCGATATTTACCTGGGTTTGCTGTGTCTGCTTGATCTTTATGTTTCAGATAGGTTATTCCATGTGCAAGTGTATCAGGGAATGTGTATGGATCTGCAATGTAACTGTTAAATAATTTAGTTAGGTGGGAATGTGTTGAGGTGAACTTCTTTAGCCAGTAATTTGCTATTTTATCATTTCCAGGGGATTTCCAATTGTGTGTAGAATTAATTGCTTGGGTGACTTCATGTTGCAAAATTATCACTTCAGGCACTTGTGGTATCATCTTGTATGTGTCTGTTTCTGCTTGTATCCATCGTGCATGCCTGTTATGTTGTACCGGGTTTGACCGTATGTTGCTCCAGAAGTGTTCCATGTCTGTTATGTTTGGTGGATTGTCTATTTTAATGTGTGTGTTATCTATTGTTTGGTAAAATCTCTTTTGGTTTGTGTTGAATGTTTGGTTTGGTTTCCTTCTATTTTCACTTTTTTTGTATCTTCTAAGTTGTTTGGCCAATGCTTGTAATTTCTGCTTCTTTTCATCTAATTGCTCTATTGCTTCTTGTTGTGAGATTTTACCTAACCTTTTTCGTTTTTTGTCTGATATTTCATTTCTTATAAATTGTGTTAGCTGTCCGATGTCTTTTCTCAGTTTTTCTATTCTGATCTGTAGCCTGTGTTGCCATGCTGATTTTGTGGGTTTCTTCTGTGTATTGGTTTGTTCTGATCTCTGCCTAGTGTGTATATTTAGTGTAGTGAGTGCTCCTATATAAACCAGTAGTTGTAACTCTTCCATAGTTGTATTTTCATTTATTGTGTTGTGTATGATTTTGTTGATAGTTTTTATTGTTGTTTCGACTTGTGGGCTATTTGGCGGTCTATGCAAGAATGGTCTGATGTCTGTATTTGTGTCTTTGTATTCTATATATGTCAGCTGAAATTTCTCTTCTATATCTAACACGTGTGTCTCTTTGTGTTCTATTTGTGCTTGTTCTGGTGGCTGTCTTAAGATTTCGTTTTCCTCTGATTGTTTAATTGATGCGTGTTGGTCTTTGTTTGTTTGCTCTGGCTTTTGTTGAAGTTTGGAGAACAAACCTTCACCAAGGAGTCAAAAAGTATATTGCTCCCTCCTACGAATATCTCGCGAAGAGACCATGAGGATAAAATCAGAGAGATTAGAGCCCACACAGAGGCATACTGACAATCTTTCTTTCCACGAACAATAAGAGACTGGAATGGACGGGAGAACCCGATAGAGGTACTCAAGGTACCCCCCGCCACACACAATCAGGTGTCTTGCAGAGTATGGATGTAGATGTAGATATTACTATATAACTAATTCCTTGAATATAATAGAGGGAAACATTCCACGTGGGAAAAATATATTTAAAAACAAAGATGATGTGACTTACCAAACGAAAGCGCTGGCACGTCGATAGACACACAAACATGCACACAAAATTCTAGCTTTCGCAACCAGCGGTTGCTTCGTCAGGAAAGAGGGAAGGAGAGGGAAAGACGAAAGGATGTGGGTTTTAAGGGAGAGGGTAAGGAGTCATTCCAATCCCAGGAGCGGAAAGATTTACCTTAGGGGGAAAAAAAGGACAGGCACACACTCGCGCACACACACACATATCCATCCGCACATACACAGTCACAAAACTGTGACACTGTGTATGTGCGGGTGGATATGTGTGTGTGTGTGCGCGCGCGCGCGAGTGTATACCCCTTTTTTCCCCCTAAGGTAAGTCTTTCCGCTCCCGGGATTGGAATGACTCCTTACCCTCTCCCTTAAAACCCACATCCTTTCGTCTTTCCCTCTCCTTCCCTCTTTCCCGACGAAGCAACCGCTGGTTGCGAAAGCTAGAATTTTGTGTGCATGTTTGTGTTTGTTTGTGTGTCTATCGACGTGCCAGCGCTTTCGTTTGGTAAGTCACATCATCTTTGTTTTTAAATATAACTAATTCCTTGATGTGATAACAATCCATTTTTATATTTCAAGAAGAAAACTTAAGTTCACATTGTCATAAACAAGGGTATTTCATATAAGGAGGTAAAAAGCTAATAATTATAGTGGAAAACTAGTTGAAATGGAATTGT
Organism: Schistocerca serialis cubense; assembly: GCF_023864345.2. Taxonomy (NCBI): domain Eukaryota; kingdom Metazoa; phylum Arthropoda; class Insecta; order Orthoptera; family Acrididae; genus Schistocerca; species Schistocerca serialis. The sequence goes on from NC_064640.1 coordinate 823,952,079, forward strand.
TGAAATTTACATCACATAAAGAACTTAAACTTTAGGATTAAAGACCACTCGATGAAAAGCAGAAGTGTTGGGATGTTGACAGGCACAGACAAAAGAAATAACACTTGCAGACTTTTGTAGTTATCCATTGAAGAGTTAGAGTATAACACACACACACACACACACACACACACACACACACACACACACACACACACAAAATAGACTAATGGTGCCAATGCTGTTTTGCGGCAGATGCAGTGGTTGTGATGGGGGTAGAACATGCTGGGTGCTTGGATTGGGCCTTGGTCTGCCACAGGGATATAATCCCTGTGTCATGGGGTTGGGAGTTAGGGTTGGCATAGGGATGGGCTAGGCTGTTCTGTAGTTTGGGTGAGTGACAGAACACCACTTTAGGAGGGATGGGAAGGATCTCTGGTAGGATGTCCCTCATTTCAGAGCAGGATGAGATATAATCATAGCCCTGGCGATGGATATGGTTCCATTGTTCCAGCCAGGGTGATGCAGGTTCACAAGGGAAGTGCTGCTTTGTAACTGACTTGTAGGGATTGTGGTAGGATTGGGGATGTGTGAGGCAATGGCACAGTAAATATGTTTGTGGACTAGGTTTGGGGATGGGGGTTGTATCATGTGTCTGTGAAAACCGTTGTGAAGGCTTCAGCATGTTGAGCAAGGGGGTTCTCACCACTGCAGATATGTCATCCTTGGGTGGCTACGCAGCATGCGAGAGATTTTTTCTTGTGAAAGGGATAACAGCTGTTGAAATACAAGTATCGTTGGTGGTTAGTCAGTTTAATGTGGACAGAAGTGTGGATGGAGCCATCAGAGAGGTGGATGTCAGCATGCAGGAAGGGTACACGTTTGGTAGAGAAGGACCAGGTGAAACGTAGGGGAGGAAAAGGCGTTAAGGTTGTGAAGGAATGTAGATAAGTTTCAACCCCACCCCCACCTCACTGAACCTAGTCAATGAACAGATTTCCTGTGCCGTATCCTCACACACCCTCAATCCTTCCACCACCCCAAAAATCAGTTACAAAGAACCGCCCCCTTTGTCACCCAGTATCACCTTGGCCTGGAACAACTGAAATATAGCTTTCCCCGGAGCTTTGATTATCTCTCATCCTACGCTGAAATGAGGGACATTCTATCCAAGATCTTTCCTACCCCTCCTAAAGTAGTGTTCTGTCACCTATCCACCCTACACAACATGCTAGTCCATCCCTATGCCACTCCCTACCACTTGACACAGGGATTATATCCGTGTAGCAGACAAAGCTGCAAAACCTGCCCAATCCATCCACGCTGCACCACCTCTTCCAGTCCTGTCACAGGCATTTCCTACCCCATCAGAAGCCAGGCAACCTGTGAAAGCAGCCATTACTCTGCTGCAAACGCAGGACAATCCTTTATGTCAGTATGACTACCAAGCAATAGTTGCAGATGAGTCATCTTGAAAACACATCATCCAGTCCCATAATCATCCTGGCCTCATTATTTGGTAACCCACTGCCCTTGCACACTTCAACTAACATGCCCCAGGGGGCTCAGAATTCTTCCATGAGTTCGTGCATGGTGCTCACAGGGCCCCAAGTTACTGCAAACCATTCTTCCTTCCTGGGCTGCAGTTCCTTCCCAGTGTCCTTTCATTGCCTTCTCTCCTTCCCCGCTGCCACCTCCTCCCCCTTCCTTGATTATCTTATTTACGTCGACCTGGCTATCCATCTGGTTTTCTGTATTCCTTGCAGTTTTGTTTCCCTCTCTTTTTCTCTTTCATCCTTTTTGGCATTATTGGTCCCTCTTTGTGGTTTGACCCCACTTCTAAATTTTCTTACATGAATGTGTAGTGTCTGTTCTTTTGAAGCAACAGACACCACACAGATCCCACAGCTGTGAACACTATATGTAATTGGAAGGGGACATTAAGTGGAATCAGCGGTATCAAGCGAAAATGTGTACTGGATCGGTATTTGAGCCCGGGATCTCCTGCTTACTAGGGAGGTGCGATAACCATTGCGACATCCACGACACAGCATTATCGCAACTGCGTGAACTACTTTGGTACGTCTCACGGCCAATCCACACTCCCGCCAAGCGGTAACTATCTGCAGTCCCTGTCAATTATACTCCCGTCGCTACTCAGTTTCCCACAGGAGGTCAGATGTATTTCGTGCATTCACACTGAAGAAAGTGGATCCATTGCCCGTCCAGACTTACGTGAATGCGTAGTGTTTGTTCCTTCAAAAGAACACACACCACGTAGCTACTGCAACTGTGAACACTATTTGTAAATGGAAGGGCGGTCACTGCTGTCAGCTACACAGGGACATTAAGATGATTCCACTTAATGTCCCACTGCAGCTGACTGCAGTTATCCTTCTTCCATTTACATCTAAATTTTCTGTTTGTAGTGTGAGCCATTTGGGGAAGAACTCCCTCCTTAGTGTCTATGGCATGGATTCCTCTGCCCACTTCCCTCCTCTCTTCCCTCCCTGCCGTAGCCCCCCTCCACTTCGATCACCAGCACGTCTAGCCAGCGCGTGTGGTGGGACTGTTATGTACCCATCTGACTGACCCCCTTGACAACACAGGACACACTTCTGATGCCTGAGCTGTTGCCTCCTCATATGTGCCTAATAGTGGTTGCTTGTTATTCTGGAGAATCAGAACTCACTGCTGTGGCCACAATACCAGATGCTTCTTGTCATGGCTGGGTGGCGTCCATGGGGAGAGCCCCTGATCGAAGTGAGTGGTATCGAGGTGAATACTTTGCACAAGAGGCATATCGAGCTCCAAAAACCTGGCCGTTCTCCTATGGCCGTGTCTTAAAGTAGTAATGTATCATTGAATGCTGCTTCTCATGATTCTGCCACCGTCCCTTCCCTGGCCACACCCTGGGAGGAGGTCCAGGCTCGCCGGCTTGGACTGAAACACCTTCCCTGCTACTGGGTCTGCACTAGGATGGACAGGGACACATTCACCCCCACAAATCCGCTATTTTTTGTGGAAAATGCAGTTGGGTTCCCTGTCGATCAAAGGTTCTTCTTCCACCCAATCTGCAGCTATTCTTGCTTGTGATCATCTTGGCAATGTCCCGCTGTCTGTTACACATCACCAGTCTCTGAATATGGTCCAGGGAGTCATTTTCCATAGGGGCCTCATCCTTCAAACTGATGAGGAACTGCAGGCTAATCTGGAACAATGGTGTGTTCATTTTGTTTAACATGTGCAGAAAGCTCGTAAAAATGCCCACACCAATATCGCCGCCTTTATTCTGGCTTTTTGGGGAGATACCCTCTCAAGAGGTCAAGGTTATGAGAGATTGGTGTGACGTGAGCCTGTATAGCCTGCCACCCACGAGTTGCTTTTGGTTCTTGGGTTTCAGGCACATGCCTTCCCAATGTACAGCAGACCCTCTATGTGGTGGCTGTGGCCACCCACTTCATGGGGGGGAGCCCCTGTGTTCTGCTACCTGTGTCCATAAATTGTCATGACCATCACACTTCGTGCTCACTAGATTGCCCAGCTTACAAGAAAGAAAGGAAGATACAAGACTATAAGTTCCTGGATCGACGATGTGTTGATGTCTTCAATTTTTGCCTCTGTTATATCCTTTTGCCCTCTTATGTGTCTCTTATCAGAGTCCTGCCCCCTCTGCTTGGCCCCTCCCCTGTGGTTCTCACGCTCTGCCTTCTGGGTGCCACTCCACCTCCTCGGTCATAGAAGTGCTTCCCTTCTTCAGCACCCAAGAGTGACGGGTGTCCCTCCCGTGACCCCTCCTATCAGCATCAGCTACCACAACTCGGCTACAGGGCATACAGTCTGTGTGCCCCAAGGTTGCCTCCTCTTTCTCAGTTCTGGATCTTTCAAATCGTGCTCTCCCTCTGTGTTCTGCCCTCCTCAACCTATGAAAGAGAAGAAGAGAAAACATAAATACCAGGACAAGGCCCCCTCCTACAATGTCTCCTGTAGGTGTCATCTCCCCCACTCACAACCTGAGTCTGACATCAAATTTATGTGACGTGACTGGCTCCAGCCCATTCAACTCCCATTTCGATACCCGCTCAGTGAGGAACTGTAACGAATACTACCTTCACTTCCCAGAGTTGCAATCCCGTATTGCCTTTCACTCATCAGCTTGTGTTGTTCTTGAGGAATCTCATTTTACTAATGCTCACTTACTGTCCCTTACTGAGTTCTGTGCTTTCTGTCAGAACCAGGTTGGCCCATTGAGGGCTTCTGAGGGTGTCTGCATGTTGGTCTGTATGGATATTGTTAGTACATGGGTCTCATTCATACCACATTGGAAGCGGTTGCCGTTTGGGTCCACTTGGACTCTGCCATCACAGTTTGCAATCTCTATCTCGCTCCCTGCCAGGCCACCTATATCTGCTGCCCTAAATGCTCTCCGGCAACTCACCCCTCCCTTCCTCCTCCTTGGGATTTTAGTGCCTATCACCCTTTGTGGGGCAGTGCTTCTTCATCTAGTCAGGGGTTCCTCCTCGACCAGTTTCTTGTAGACCATGACCTGTGTCATCTTCATGATGGTTCCCCTACTCTTTTAGTGCTGCATGTGGCACCTCTGCCACTGATTTCCTCTCTTCCCCTCTCCTCCTTCGTTCCTGGCCGCCACATGATGACCTCTGTGTAGTGACCATTTCCCGTTGGTTCTCTCATTCCCTCCCCACCTCCTGATGACCAGGTTTCCTTGCTGAGATTTCTGTCATTGTCCTACTTACACACATACACACATAAGTACACATAACAATATCCAAATTGAAGGAAAATTGCAATATATGAAAAAAAATTACACTTTATAAAATATGGAGCAACTTGTACAGTACATGACATATGAACACTTTCTTACCTCTGCCACAACCAAATTAACTCAATGTAGAAATCATAGCATTTTGTTTATAATATTTAAACATTTTGTCAAAAACCAATATTGTCAATACTGCACAAAATGCTGGTGCTGCAATCTGCATTCAAGTTGATTCAGAACTACACGTGATGAGACCTTTCAATGCTTAGATAATATTTTTTTGTATTAGAACCCCTTTTCTTCCACCAACTTTGAGGACTCTTTGCTCGGAGAATAAGTACGGCATGTTGCTGTGGGGATATCAATTTCACACAGAATATGAGAGAAAGAAACATCACAAATATCATTATCAGGCCAATAGGAGGACGGTGATGCATGACCTTACTGTAACATATCCTTCACAAATAACCTTCTCAACAATTCCCAAATACCAAGAAGAGTCTCATGCACATGCAGTATAGCAGTTGGGCTGCACAGTGCATTCTGGCCTTAGTGGCACAAGTGCATCTGAGAAATCATCCACAATACTAAAATCTGTATCACAGCTCAGCCTTTTTGCTCCAATCTCGGTTGGTGATATTGGTACAATGTGATGCATAGATCGTGTTCCAGCAATTGTTTTTGCACTTGGGAAGTGCTGAGAAAGATAATGTCTTGCTTGTACCATTTCATTTTTTGAAACAAAGAGAATTGAAATGCCTTGCAGGTTCTCGTGACAGAATTCAAATACCTGTGAAGCTGTAAGTATTTGATCTTTATAAACTCTTTGCAAACTTGTTTTTGTAACAAGTCTTTCAACACTGCCACCAGTACAATCACAGGGAGATTTGCCATGGCGGGTAGCAAAAAATGACCCACTGCACTTTACGTTGAAGTTGTGTTCGTGGTAGCAGATATTTCTGAAATCCTTACCATTTTTGTATTGTGTAGTACAACCATCAGTGAAATATTCAACATACACAAGATGAATTTCAGGGAATTCACACTTTAAAAAATTCAATACAGTTTCTGAGGCTGGTAAACCAAGGCAACATCATGTTCTAGGTCATCAGAAACAATACAAATACTTTTTGCATGCAACTGTTTGTCCTTTTTGTGATATACGTGGACAGTGTGAAGAGTGCAGCTGCCATTGATCCAATGGTACCCCTGTACTTCATCTTTAACAACAAAATTGCAAGTTTCACTGAAATCCATTAAAGTTAACACTGATCCTTCTTCATTTTCATATAATCAGACTGTGATTGAGAAATAAGAGTGTGGAGTAATTTTTCAATTTTCTTAGTTTGTCGCAGGATTCTGATAGAGAAGTGATGTGAACAGTTAGTCATTCTATGAGTTGATACCCATTGACTGTATTGAACCATCTCATCAGGAGCATAGTCTTCTATTTCATTTTCTAGGTGAGTTTGAAGCAATGAACTGGTGGGGCATTTTTCACACAGATGAAGCATAAAGACTGTTATTTATATCACATGTTATTATTTTAATTAGATCTTGGTATGTTTCCTAATAGAAATGGAATTTAGAAGCAATTTAACATTTTGGTGGTAAATGCACACACATACGGTATGTGTTCCTGATGATCCTGCAAGCATACATTGTTTTGGTCGAAGAGAAGCAAATTTTGAGAATCATACTTTGCTTTCAGGATAGTTTTTTTTTAAATAGAGAGAATACAGCAAATTTTCTTATGTAGAGAGAATCTGTGCAGGTACTTGTCTTTGTGTTTAACACACACACACACACACACACACACACACACACACACACACACACACACACACGAAACACTTAAATCACAGTATGAATGACCATTGCTTCGCCATAATAAAAGCTCTTATTCTTCACTAGTCAGTTCATTCACACAAGTTAGGGCATTATCACATATATCTTGCAGATACTGTCCAAGAAAAGACTGCCTACTTGTACTTTCCATGATGCTTCAGTCATAATACCAATATTTGTCGTAAATAATTCAAAAGATGATTGGTGTAACCTAAAAAGTAGTTAATTAATGAAAAATCATTCTATCCCATTGTTTCATTACAAAAGTATTTCACATTATTATTGTAACATTAGGGGACTTACTTTTGTTTTGGAACGAATAGTTAAAAACTGCAAAAATTGAATTTTTAACCAATAATTGTCTCTGTGTACAGCTCGGTACAAGAGCTCAGAACTGCATGCTCAGTGGACACGTGACACAAAATCAAAGGAACTGGATGATGCAATACATATAGTGGCAGCAAAACGGTGTTCTCAGATATGATTTGTTCCCAGGGAAATCCAGCGTAGCCAACTCCAGCAATTTAGTGGTGACATGGTAGTCATCAATTAGCAACTTAAGTGTTTCTTTTACAGTAATGTTGTTTTTTACACTTCGCATTATTTCTACAAACTGATTCGTTTTGCATGACATAATGGAATACGTAGTGTGTTCATGGTGTTTGTAAATTTTTCAAAAGTATCTGTGAGGAGGCAATACCTTTAAAAAAAAGCTATAATGTCCATGCATGGATTTTGTTTAAAAGAAATTATTTACAATTTTTTCTGAGATGTAGATGATGGATATGTACTACAGGAAACATGACTATAAAAATATAAATATTCCTCCTTAACCCTTTAACTGCTCTGGACATGTTAATGCGTGTGCCTTTGTACCTGTCCGTGTGTGCTCTGAATGTGTTTACACGCGCCACCAGTCCTTCTATCTGGTACTGTGAACGTGTCTACGCGTAGGCATGTTCAGAGTACCAGGTAGGAGGACTGGTGGCGTGCATAAACGCGTCCAGAGCAGTTAAAGGCTTAACTAAAAAAAAATATCAAGTTTCCACTGCAAAAACTGTACAAACTATTGCATTTTTAAATTATAAAGGAGCTCGTTTATGAAAGCTTGAATTCCTGAATCTATACAACTTCTTTTTGTGATAAGTGAAAAAGTAATTTACCTACAACATTTACATTTTGAAAATGTGAATATATCTAGGTAAACTTCTGCTACCCAAAATTTCAAGGATTTGCTTGTCAATGGGTGTCATTTCCTAAAAGTTCTGGATGATTTGATGGGGAATGACCCCTATGCAATATTGGGACATGCGTTACCATGAAGTAACAGCACCCTTTGTCACACACCATTAGACAACAGTGGTTTTTGACGGACATGCTGCTTCATAAATATTCTTCATTCTCCGATGTGATGTCTACCGGTATGTGTTTACTGGTATGTGTTTTTCCGTTGCTAAGAAAAGAACACCACCACGTTGATCCTGTTTGGACGCATTGGGTAATAATGTCGCCATTGTTTACCTTGCTGCATTTACTGCACGAATGTCAGAAAGGCACGAATGCCACACTAATACCTTGCCAACAAATTGGTACTTATATGTCCGCATCAGACTCACCACACACAATTCAACAAAAACTGACATTTTGATTACACAGAATGGGCATATGATTAGTGAGTCTGGACAATTTAAATCTGTAGGTATTCAGATAGATGGTAAGTTGTCATGGAAAGCCCGTGGGTAGGATTTTGTTCAAAAATTGAATGCTACTACTGATGAAGTTCAACCATTAAAGATGTTTTAGAACCTGTGACTGTTTATTCAATGTAAACACACAGAACTGGAACCAATCACTGTTTTGCAATAGTTATTTATTCATTCCATGCACCAGTTTTCAAGCCTTTTCAGGCTCATCTTCAGATGGTTTTCAGAAGTTGCATAGCTATTTCAAGCATAATGCTGGATGCTGGTTTGCAACAGTATGGGCTGCTTTTGTTGTTAGTATCCATCTGTTTGCCTCCATTGTGATGACCAGTTGGTACCACAACACTCACTTTCCCACAATATGTATGCACATGCTAGATGCTGGCAAGGTTTCATTATCACAGTGTATATGTGCAATATTGTGTAAAATTGAGTGATGTGGAATGAACTGGCCATCACAATGGAAGCAGTCAAATAGATACTAACAACAAAAGCTGCCCATACTGTTGCAAACTAGCGCCCAGCATTATGCTTGAAATAGTTATGTGACTTCTGGAAAACCATCTGAAGATGAGCCTCAAAAGTTTTGGAAACCAGTTCATGGAATGAATAAATAAATATTTCAAAAAAGTGACTGGTTGCAGTTTTATGTATTTACTTTTAATGCTGCTATATTCTCCATTAGAACAGTATCTGAAGTACGTGATAGCCCAACATGAAAATTAGTCTAAGTTGCTTATTTCCATTCACTTGTGACCTATGACATTGTATTGTAGAGTATTTTTGGCTTAGAAAAGAGAGTTCAATCAATATGTTGTGTAAGTTTGAGAATCTCTTGTCAACCCTGTTCAGGAGCCTTGAAACTTTGACATTGGCATCTCAATATATACACTCATCATAAAAAGTTAAGCATATTTGCAAATTACCTACCAATAATCACTATGAGCATTACTTTTGTGTTTATGTAGGAAGGTGGTTGTGTAAATGTTGTGAACTCATTTGTCGTTGCCACTTTCCCTCATGGGCGTTCCTTTTATGTGTATGTATGAAGGTGGTTGTGTACATAATGTGAACTCATTTGTCGTTGCCACTTTACCTCATCAGGGGCAGTGCAATCACGGCTTGTAAACAAATACAGTACACCAGAGCTATGAATGCACAGTTGTCCGTGTGCTTCTTAATGCAGCAGAATGCCTCAGCACAGGCTCTCCATGGCAGACTGTATCAAAATTGTCACATAGGTGGGATTAAACACAAGACAAGTTGACATTGTGAATATTGTTCATGTTAATCAAAGTGTTGTCTCCAGACTGTGGAAAAGTTCCAGGAAATGGATTCAATAGTGGATCGACATCGCGAAGACCGTCCACGCAAAACTACAGCAGCTCAGGACCGGTATGTAATGATATCTGCACAGAGACACCCTATAAGGAGAGTGACTACTCCGTGTCATGAGCTTCAAGAAGCCACGGGGGTTACCGCAAGGACCCAATCTGTGCACAACAGACTTTATGATAGGGGTTCGTACAGCTGAAGACCTCTCAAGACTCTAGCACTTCGTCCACATCACAGGGGTGCTTGCGTAAGAGGGGCTAGAGCACGTGAACCTTGGATACGACTCCAATGGACCAAAATGCTGTTAACAGGTGAATTGCAAATAGGCTTGCATCCTGACAACAACTCTATTTGCATATGGAGGCGAAAAGGGGAATATAGACATCTCTAAATGACTGTGGAATGTCACCAACAATCCGGTGGCTCAATTTTATTATGGCCAGGTATCGTGTAGGGCCACCGCACACCACTCATTCCAATTGAAGGCAACATGACTACTGCAGTGTATGAAAACAACATTCTACAACCCATAGTCAGTTGTTTTGCAGAGACTTCACAGTGTGTGTTGGTATCTGACAGGATGTGAGATCTGAGGAATGGATTGGTTAGCATGCTCCCCTGATACAACTGCATAGAGCATACATGGAGCGTGTTCAAAAGAGCGATTTCTAGTCGTCAGTATCCTCCATTAATGACTGAAGCTCTCAGGAATGCTGCCATTGAGGAGTGGGACAAACGTCCCAAGAGGCCTGCAATGATTTGGTACTGAGCGCGCCCTGTCCCATTCAAGAGTGCCTGAGGGTTCGTTGAGGACCTACGCATTACTGAACAGTGTGCTATACAAACCATTTAATGTTTTTTGATGTTGGAGGTCATTGCAACTTTTTTTCCCAAATGTTCCTTTTTCATTTCATAATTGGTTCCAAGAGAATGTATAGCTTTCATTTGCATAATACTCCGTGACATCAAAAAATACAGTATAAGATATCTATCTTATTTTGAGATGCGAGAACCAATTATATGCTTAACTTTTTTTAATGGGTGTCTATTTTCTTTAGTGTCGTTTGTTGTTAACAATATGAGTGTATTCCGAGAATTAGCAACTAGTAGGCAGAAATCGAATCTGCATTTGTATTGCGCCTTGACTCTTGTACAGAAAGGCATGCAGTATTCTGCTGCATTCATTTTCAGTAAGCTGCCACAAGAATTAAAAAACCGTAGCAGTAATCTTTGCACTGTCAAGTCTAAACTGGAGACTTTCCTCATGGCTCGCTCTTTTCAATTTTTCAGGGAGTTCCTGGAAAACAATTAAGTTAATTCTGTATTATATTGTTGATTATGCTAGTATATACTCGCAGCTTGTCATCTGCATGGGATTTGTGTGTATTTAATTTTTTGTGTTATTACTTTTCTGAAGTCAATTTCATATACTGACTTCATTCCATGACCATGGAGATTTGCTACTTAATATGGTCCTATGTAGTACATGTAAAATACATTATAAATAAATAAATAAATAAAACAAAGAAGATGAGCTCAATACCAGGGATGAATTTCAGGCTGAACTGAAAGAAACTTTTGGTGACAATCAACAGAATGTTACAACAACAGAAGAATTCATCAAGTGGTACAAGCACATCAAGGAAAAGCAATAGAAAGGAAGATGGTTGATTCCTGAAAGTAGTCCCTGTGGAAGTTAAAGAAGAACACCATGATCTCACTACTCTCATATACCAGATTGTAAGAGAAGAGAGACAGCATTTTGTGGCAGCCAGAACTGTCAGACCAAGTACACTCAAGAATTGGTGACCAGTAATGTACACCCCATACATCTGGAGGTAATAGAAAATGTTGAAGGAGAAGTGTATTGTTCTTTGACACTAATCTCCACCACCTGTGGGATGTGCCATGAAAAATGGACTTGGACTTATGTTGCTGTTGTCAGATGATAACCCAGCATCCAACTAACACAGGTACAACCAACTAATCCACCATGTAAAATGCCCTGCAGAAGAACAGACATTTGAGGGTGGAGGACAACAAACAGTTTGTTTTCACTGTTGGTGGCGTGGATACTTTGTACGCTACTGCAGCGGAAGAAGACTATTAGATGACTATTATGCCACAAGACATCAGCAATCACAACAGTGCTATTCGTACCAGTCAACTGCAAACGATTACAGTCGATCTGTGGACCGAAGCTAATCACTGTATCCACAATGGGTCACTTCCCAACACGCCATAGGCATTTCCTGTCACTGTACGGAGGTACTGGCCACTCGGCTAACCACCGAAAGGCTGCCACAGATGAAAATCGTCTGCGGACAACAGTTATCGAGATGTCAGGAAAACTCACTGACATCATTCACGGCCGACTGCGTCAGGTGCTAGTGAACTCTGGGGCTTCTTTTTCTGTTATGTCAAATGCTTATTGCTAGCTAAAGAATACTGCATTCTGTGATATGAAAATAATTGTGTGGAAGTCACAAAAAGGAAATATGTGTAGCTGACAGGAACACATATTGCAGGAATAACTATCGATAACAGAACACGGCCTTTAAAATTTGTCATTTAAACAGAACAAAGTCACGATATTATTTTCAGGGGAAACTTGCTGCAGGCATCACAGTGTGGAAGATCAGAGCTCCAGACTGATAAAGCTATTTCAACAACCACAGATAACAAAGATTGCTTCCGGGCATTTGTTCGCCACCGAAGTCGTCGTTACCCCTTCCTCGACGTCGAGACATCTCCCGAAAGAAATCTACAAACCGGTAGTGACAATAAGCATTCTAGATGGGCGAGGAGTGTCACGAGCAGCCACAACTCGTCCCTAAAGGTACATGCTCAGAGATAGCCGAACCAGTCCAGGAGGGTCAGCTTAGTGACACCGGTGAAGAAACGTGCTCTACTACCACTACAGACGACACAGGGAAGGATGCTAGTATCAAACTGCCGATAGGACCTGACGTCACCGAGGGACAGTGTCAGTTGTGATCCTTCTGCATCAGTTTTCGGACGCTTTCAAATCCCGAGTGAAGAGCAGCCAGGGAAGCAGCCTATGGTAAAACACCGAATCGACACTAAGGATAATTCACCGATTGGCCAGCACTCGTATAAAGTTTCTCTGGTAGAATGACGGATGATCCCGGAGGAAGTGGAAATGATGCTGCGAGGTAACATCATTGAATGTTTAGTGTGTCCTCGGTCCTCTTCGATGGTCTTCTCTGACAGTCCTTGTGAAGAGCAAAGATGGCACATGGCATTTCTGTGTCAGATCTCGGGTACTGAACAATATCACAAAGGAAGATGTCTGTCCGTTGCTGTGTGTCGATGACACCCTGGACTTCTTCGACGGAGCAAAGTATTTCTCAGTTACGGACATGCTGACAGAACATTAGAAAATCAAGGCTGACCGGGAAAATACTGCACGCCTTCCACACGCGAATGGCCTCGCAGTACACTTTAGTAACAGGTTGGCAAGTACGGTCTCTATGTACGTCAACACGGAACAGAGAGAGTGGGATCGATACTGCCTGTAGTGACATTCGCACACGACTGAGCGAAGCGAGAAACTGAAAGCTTCTCACTTTTCTTTCTGTTCTGTGGTTGCGAGGCCAAAATGACTATGGATACCCTATTCCTGTTTCGGCTGGACGATACTCGGGATGACTAAATGAAACGCATTACAAAGACCGAAGGAGCAAAGCAGCTGGCTCGAATATAAACCCTGTATGCCCAGATTAAATACCGAATGCACTCTTAACGCCGAGCACCGACCGGTGAAGTACAGCCGAGGGGAGTCGGTACGGAGTTTTATACCTGTGCGGATAGTGAGACTATTGAAAATGTTACTGTAGTCCTAGTTTGGGTCTCGTCGTATCCTTAATCGTGTGTCGCATAATAACGTATGACATTGAGAACTGTAACCCTTTGTCACGAAGACGAAAGCACGAGTCCTCTGTGTGAAGCCCTGGTACACTCCAGAGACACACACTGACGGTGGGAGGTTCGAGAAAACTGAAGACCGACTCGAGGATCCTGGAGCTTTGAAGGGAGGGGCTACTTTCGATGCTCGTACTAGTGAAGGGGATATAATGACGTGACCACAACGTGAGAATCCACCAGCACTGCCATACGGAGGACCGTTGACGAGATCTAGATCTAGGGTGCTGTAGTCTGCTCCAGCGAGAACTAATGATGAAGCGAGCTGTGGCACGTGAAGTGTAGTGGTGTAGTGTAGTGGTTAGCATCGTCAGCGGGTGTGCTGTTGGTCACGAGTTCAGATCCGACCACCAGCAATTATTTGTTATTTAGTGTTTATCATTTCTGGGAGGTTCTAGAAATATCTTACGTTTGTAATGTTTTAATAATCTGGAGTGTTAAATGTCTGTATAAATAGCTGTAGTCTCTATGCAGGAGGTCAGTTCTGGTCTGGGTACTTTGGTGTCGATAATAAACATGCTTTGAGTTCTAAGTGTCGTGTTTTTGTTTTGATGTGACAATATTTCTCACAGACAGCAGCAGTGATCCACTACAATTCCAAACTAATGGTGATGGTATGCTGTCTTATATTTAATGAGGTAAGAGTCGCATTCTGTTATCACAGTACATTTACTTGCTTATGAGATGTACAGTTGGCACCATAGCATTGTTTAAAATGAAATGCAGCATCCATGCAGACAGGGGAAAGTTGTGGATGTATTTTTTAATGTTCTATGACTGGGTGTCATTGACAGAAAAACTGGTTTTTCTGGAAACAGCTGCCGGTCATCTTGCAGGAAAATTGTTGGTTTCTGTTTTGAATGCTGACACTAATGACTGAGTTTGCATATTCTTCCAGTAGTTTCATTCAATGATGTTTTAGGCAGTAGGTGAAACAGTGAAGGGTTGGCATTGTGTGGTCACCTAGGGCTGATGTCTTATCAGGTTTTTTTTTTTTCTGAGATAAAGAACAGTGTGCAGTAGTACAAACATCAGGTATTAATCTATAAAATTTCTAAACTATGAGCAGTTATATAGGTTTATGACCAAGGAATAATGGATAAAAATGATAATGTCCTAATTTCTTCTCATGTATATGACAGAGAGGTGTATGATGCCTTTTGTTAATACATTTGTGCTTAATAGATTTAGTGATAGTGGCTGTGTTGGAGAGACAGCATGATTGTAATCAAAACAAATGGAATAATTAGGTATAATGTGATAAGGATGCTGTGAGATCTTCTATTGGTTGTTGGAGTAACAGTTACGTGCCCTATTACAAGAACAGACAATTTTGCCAGAAAATGCTTCAAAAAGTAATAGAGAGAGAGAATCCTAATTAATAACTGATTTTTAAGTAGACCAAAATAATAATATTTAAATCAATTGAACAAAAAGTGTGAGAATACCTTGAATGCACCACATTTCCTGTATTGCTATTTTCAAGTTCAATTCATTGTGACATAACCTTCATCCACTTTCGTGTGAGATAACATAAAACTATATAAAACCAACAAGAAATCAAATTTTTTTAAACTTTTGTCATATTTTTCTGTCAGTTTTCTTCCTAACTTCTTTTGTGTGTTTCATTTTTATCTACTAATTCACTTTGCTGTGGTTCTTATTTCTTTACTGAAATAAATATTAAAAATGTTGAATACTTTAATATGTCATTTGGCAGTTTCATGTGGTCTCTGCATTTCAGGCAAATGATGATAAAGTGTTGGTTATACCAGCACAGACACCTGTTCCGGTCAAGGTCACAAAGAGTCTTCCATTGACACTCTCAGGAGAGAGTATAGTAGTTCAGGTTCTTGAAGCTGATGATGATGATGATGATGATGATGATGATGATGATACAGACAAAGAACAGGGAGCTGTAGTTTTAGGAAATGTAAGTAAAAGTTTGTACACATTCCGTCTAATAATTTTAGTAGATTTTTTTGTAAAAATTTAGCAGACAATTTAATTTTAAAGATGATTGTGTCCCAATTCAAAGAGTGGCATTCTTAAAGAATGGTTTAATCAATATGTGAATAATTTGTTACTCTGCTAAGTTCAACAGGCACCATATTTCAACATTATTGAACACCTTTTGTGACGGGGCCCTCACACACTTAATATGTATGCGCAGTAATATTGTGCCAATATATTGCAGGAAAGTGCAAGGCCAAGAACAGCACAATACAATTGCGCAATATTCATGCCTTTGTAGTGAACATGTTGGTGCGCAAAAATGTGGAACTCATTTGTATTGTTGCTTGCCTTGCAAAACACAAGCGGAAATTATGCAGAATAGATGAAATTAGCCTGAAAATCTTCCAGTACATGTTTCAATGGGCCACTGGCTCATTCACTGTGTCGTAGCTTCATAAACAACAAAAACTAATTAAAAATTAAACAAGGAAATTGTAAATTATTGTGTACACATGCTGTGTTTTCTGTGTGTCCTCTACTGTAACAACTGTTGCAAAAAAAAAATAAAATAAAATAAAACAATTATTTACTGATTACTAATTGAAAGCTTATGTGATCTGATGTCTGTGGAGTGCAAGGAAGAAAAACATTTATGCTGACAGGACAGCTGCCCTGATCCTATTTGCCAATTCTGAAAACTGCTATAAGTAAAATAAACTTTTCTGCTGACTATCATGACACATGGGCTTCAGTTCCCTCTGCCATTTTGGACAATGAGGTATATGGCATCTGAGAAATGAAGTTTGTGCCTGTTTACAAAGTACTGCATGATGCTTTAATATACATACTCCAGCACACGCCCTGATCTTTTGTCATCTAATTTTTTCATTTCTCTGCAGAAATTCATTCAGTGTAAATTGAATTTCTCTTGATCTCAGTAGGAACTGCTGTTTATTGCACATCACTGCCCTTACATGGTACAATATACATTGCCATATAGTGAATGTGTGTCAGAATTGTTTAAAGCTCTCTAGTCTCCTTCAATATATTGTACAGACTGTCAATACTGCTCATAGAGGTTCAGTATTATTGCAAAATAAATATTGAGCATGGGAGGGCTTCTCAAGTTTTTGAGCAGATAATTCAGTACGTGCTTCCTCCTCAGTTAAAGGTTGTGAAATCCCTCTGTGGGTCCAGGGTTTAGAATAGGCCCGAGGTATTCCTGCCTGTCATACGAAGTGACTGAAAGGAGTTTCACACGTTTTGGCCTTTATGTGATGGTCCTCTGTAGGGTTTGATCTCCATTCTTCGGATTTTCCCGAAGAGCGAGCCAACTGGGGAAGGGTGCCTTATAAGGTGGATCGTGTCCATCGTGCATTGAGATCTTTAGCCTACTTTCTTGTTGCTGCATTGCAGTCCTGCCCATTCTCCATCTCTTGGGCGAGCACACCTTCCTGGGTTCATTTTTGACCATGCACTATGCAGTGTCAATTTCTACGTCGACGATGACCATGGACTTCTTTGCACCTGATATCCAGCTCGGTAGCCAGTCCGTTGTGGTGGGGCTGCCACATACCCTGTTGGTTGTAGCCCCCCGACCACACAGGGATCGCTCTGCTGATGCCTGCGCCATTATCTCCCTATGTATGCCAAGGGGTAGATGCCCATCCTCCGGGGTATCGGGACTCCCGGCAATGGCCATCCTGCCAGGTGGCCTTTGCTACGGCTGGGTTGCGCCTGTGGGAAGCGCCCCTGGTCAGAGTGGGTGGCATCAGGGCGGATGGCACATGATGAAGCGTAGTCCATCATCTCTTACTGGTGGTGAAACACCAGCCGTCTCTAAGCGATCATGAGCTCAATTCAACGCACAGAAGTATGACCCCAAATTATTCCCCTCCCTGGCCACACCATGGGAAGAACGTCATGCTAAGGATGGCAGCGGATCTTATTCGCGCCAGTACCTTAGATGTTCGAGAGCTGATGGGGAATCTTTCATGACAATGAAGCCTCAGTTTTTTGTTGAGCATTTAGAGGACAAGTTTGGGAAGGTGGAGGACTTGTCCAAAATGAGATCTGGGTCAGTCTTGATCAAAACAGCATCTTCTGCCCAGCCATGGGAGTTACTTGCTTGTGACAAGCTGGGGGATATTTCTGTAACCATCACTTACATGGTCCAGGGTATCATATTTCACAGAGACCTTCTTTTGCAGTCCGATGATGAGCTGCGCACCAATTTAGAGCGGTGAGGTGTACATTTCGTGTGGCGTGTCGACTGGAGTCCGAAGGATAATCAGGTCGCCACCGGTGCCTTCATCTTGGCCTTTGAGGGTGATGCATTGCCCGAGAAGGTCAAGGTGATGGTCTACCGGTGTGATGTAAAGCCCTATATCCCTCCCCTGTGCTGGAAGTTTGGCCATATGTTTTCCCGCTGTACTTCTAGCGTCACATGCCGAGATTGCGGACGCCCATCACTTCCCAATACTCCATGTGCCCTGCCTCCCATCTGTGTCAGCTGTGGAGAGCACCATTTGCCTTGCTCGCCTGACTGCAGGATTCTCCAGAACGAAAGGAAAATCGTGGAGTACAAGACGCTAGACAGACTGACCTACACTGAAGCTAAGAGAAAATTTGAATGCCTGCATCCTGTGTGTATGACATAGTCTTAAGTCGCTGCTACAGAATTTCTGGCACAGTCAGCTCAGTGGTGAAGGCTGGAATTTGCATGCCAATACCACAATTGGACATTCACTGAGTGACGATAAATGGCCTTTCCAGATTAATTGGTCAGGTGACCGTTGGTGTGTATGGCATGAAACATCTGAAAGCAAGGGGTATCAGGCTGGAGGTGGGAATGGGGGTGTGGGACATTCCAGCAGAAATGCGATCTATTGGCTGGAGCCCGCTGACATCACAGTGAGGCAGCACAGCATAGCATAGCACAGCAGTTTGATTATTCAGTAAATGTACTGCACCACACTTGCTTTGGGGTGTTATTCATTCATTTTACTTTCAATTTGGTTCAATACATAGTTGAACAAATTAAATAAAGTGGCATGACAGATGTATTACACATTAGGAAATGATAATTAAGATGAAACATAACTCACTTGTTTGGTGTAGAAACAGATGGTAGTGTAGACTGTTCCACATTTCTGTTGCCGTTTATCAGATGAAGGTGAAATCCATAGCAGCTTCCTCCTTGTGCATATCTCTTTATAGTTTCCAATTTTGCTTATTGATTCAGAGACCTAATCCTTAAATGAATGTTCTTTTTCCTACATAAAGAGCAATAACTGTGTGGAAACTGTTTCAAAATAGAGCACAGACACTTTACAACATTTTTTTGTTTGCGCACTCTGTTTCCATTAAAATCAACAAATTCTCCTTCAAACTGCAACATGTTGTTTTTCCATGCTCGTATTGGAGAGTAATGATCATCGTGAGATGTAATTGATATCCAGTCTGCAATAGACTCTTCTAATTCACATTTTGCTACTGGAATACCTAACAATTTATCATTGTTTTGGTACTTAAATGCAGTATAACTTGCAATGTATTTCACTGCATCTGGAAGAACATCCAGAATTGCTGCACAACCACACAGTTTTACCTCATCCATACAAATTATAAAAGTGGGTGTGCGTATATATGTATGCATGTATGGGGCATTCAGAAGCCAAGCTGACTGACTACATCAAATGAAAATGTTCAGTACAAACAATTAGTTATTGAGTTATTTTAAAAAAAGCTCTAAAATTTTTCAGCATATTTAGAATAAACTGATGTTAAGGTTACGTTTTCAGCACTTTATAAATATATAAAAAAATTCAATGGCTGTCTCTCCCATAAGAAAAACTGCTTTGTATGGAGTGAGTCACACTGCCGACTGAAAGGTGTTGACAAAATATTGTGTGGTTTGAAAACAGGCAATTTTATGAAACAAATAAACACAAGCAGGACCATTTTACATGAAAAAATCACAAGTATTAATGTAAGTAATTAAATAGTACTTAATGTACAAGTAGAAAATGCGGTCTCCCCCCCCCCCCCCCCCCCCTCTCGCACACCATGGAGATCAGTCTTCATGTACTATAAAGAAGACCATGTGGAACATCAGCTAGACTTTCTAAAGGTCAGTTTCCATTTTTTGTGGGGATATTAATTTTTCCAAATGGCATTTCTGGCGAGAAAGTAGTTTTATATTGGATAGCAAATGGTTCAGCCGTCTCAGTATTGATCCATCTCATTGTCAGCTAGTTAATTGTTTCACCTTCAACATTTGTTTTCCTATGGGTGATACATTTTTCTAAGTTTGCTGTTGAATGGAAGTTTTCGTGGTTCATTTCTGTTAGGTAATCAGTGTTACTTTCCTTGCAGCTAAGAACATCATCATACTGATCTCTTAGACAAAAGATGTGATGACTAGTTTTTAGTCTCTTTTTAATAAAAGAAAAATCTGTATCATTTGGAAGGTAACTGTGTCCTGGCGGAAGGAACTTTTAAGACAATAGTTTGTGTTACCTCTCGTATTTTGCAGGTATTTTATAAGACGGAGAAAAACATTTGTGTTGCAGTTTTGATTGCTGCATGAGCGAGAGTATGTGAAAATATGTTTGCCATTACTGCCATGGAGAGTCAGGTGTTCTATTAGACAAGAGCTTATTTCTTGCAAACCTCTCGAACCACCAGTTTGGGACCATACATACATACATGTTATCTATTTTGTAATTAAACATGAACACCAAAATCATGGACATAAGAGATCTGTACGACATTTAGTTCGGGAGGTATGAGGTCATAAACAGTGAATCCGTGAAAAACTACTGCATCAAGCATGATGGTTAAATTTATTACTTCTTTGCTGCTAACTCAATTTGCAACACATTTCGGAAACAGTAATCGCATGTGCCACTGAATGTACCTAAAAGACTGTATCATTACATGACATACAGTACAGGAGATATGACATTACACACAGAGAGATTCTTGAGAAACGGCCACACCATGCATGATTTTTTAATTTATTACTTCATTACTACTAACTCTATTCACAGCACATTTTGCAGACTGTATCACATATGCCACTTTATGTACCTGCAAAATTATGTCATTATACAGCATGTAGCTCAGCAGATACGATATAAACATTAAGATGCCTGAAAATGAAACTGCAGGTTGAAATTCGCTAGACATATAGTCGAAATATATGTACAAATATGCATGAAATATGTTAAATATGTGTGAAATAAATTTGACATGTAGATATACGAGCAAAGCCGTCTGTAAACAACTCATCGTAAACCCCTGGAAAAATTTCTGATTTGGTACACACACTGGTTACAATTTGGAAAGAAATACTGATGGGGTAGGAACTGCCAGTCTCTTGTTTGGATGACTGTGATAATGTGGGGAGAGAAAGGAGGAGGAGGGCAGATACTGAGGGGGGAGGAGGAGAGAGGCACAGATAGGAGGAGACGGACAGAGCTAGGGGACAGAGAGGGGAGAGGAGGAGATTGACACAGAAAGGAAATGGCAGGAGATGAACATAGAGGGGGGGGGGGGGGGGGGGAGAGACTCATAGATAGAGGGGGACGAGGAAATGGACAGAGAAAGGAAAAAGGATAAGATGAGATGAACAGAGAGAGGTGGAGGAGGAGAGGGAATGAGCAGATGGACGGATGAGGAAGCAGCATATTGACAGGGTGGAGGTGGGGGGAGGAGGAGGATATGGACAGAAAGAGGAATGGGAGGAGGTGGTTAGACAGAGACAGGGGGAAGGAGGTGGACTAATAGAAGATTGGAATTAATACGTACCATGGCAATTCCAAATACTCAGCTAGCATGTTAATAAATTTTCTTAGACATTCACAGCTTCTGGGATTTCTCGCGTTGGTGATCCCTCGACAACATTTATACAGAGTTAATTTGTAATAAAACTTAGGGATACAGAATCTGGGTCGACATACACTGAAAAAGACTCTGCATTTAACTCTTCAGTAATTGGTGTGTTTCCAGAGAAGGAAGTATCACTTGCATTACCTGGAAATTTAAGGAGACACACCTCATTTCTCTCTTCAAATACAAAATATTTCTAATCCTCATACCCTAGGAGAAAATTTTTCCAAGCGATCTTCATTTAGTCTGGAAGTTAATATGTAGCTGACTTTCATACTTTTTAGACTTTCAAAAAGTCCAAAGAGAGATCTTATTGACGTAATGAAACCTTTTTCGAAAGGCAACAAACTGTCTCTATCACCACCTTGCACTCGGGAACAAATGTCTAGGAGTCTCTTTAGAGTATTCTCCTGAATTGTGACATTCATTCCACATCCCCGTTGCAGAGGTGAGCATTCATCTTTTGGAACTCTTAGAGCTCGAGAAATCAAAGACACCAATAACGAATTCATTCTGCTTTGCACGTCGTCTTAGATTTAAGTGTGCTTCAGTAATGTGGTGTGTTGTCATTAGGTCACTTTTTTATGTTTAAAAATTTATTTTAAGATAATTTTTTAGCTATAATTAATTGGAGTGTTATTTATGCTCTTGCTTCTTACCTCTTTGCTTACATCCTGGCTTTGTGTAGTTTATTCTCCATGTCAGTTTGTGCTGGGGATTGCTTTGGGTAGTAGCTTCCTTCTGGAAAGTAACCCTAGAAGTTTGTTTCTTGAATCTCATTCATAATCTTCAGGCCAAAATTGAATTGAACGTGCATGTACAGTTACCACATTCACTTTGGCTGCATGTTTGTGTCGAACTGTTGCTCATCTTTGGGAAATGCGTGATAAATAATGTTTGTTATCTTTTGAGCAATATTAATGCATTGTGCCACAACCCAATTTCAGTGACCCTTGCTCACGATTGACACAAAACAAGTTATTTTCTTTACACGCACAGCCACAACAGTTCTCAAAGTGACATCAAGGTGTACAGAGGCGTCGAAGAACTTCTTGCTCACCAGGAGCCAGAATGGTTTACCTCCTTATTCTGCTGTCCGTGGGAGGAGGGAACATTATGGTCTGGGGAATGTTTTCATGGCATTCCCTTGATGATCTTATCATTGTGGAAGAGAGAGTGCAGCAATGAAAGTATGCATCTATTCTTGGGGACCATGTTCGCCCTTACTTGCAATTTGTTTTTCCTAGGCACGTTCACATGTACCAGCAGGACAAGGAGCATGTCGCACAGCTCACTTTACACATGTGTAGTTCGAAGAGGGCCAGGATGAGTTGACTGTGCTCTCCTGGCCACCAAACTCCCCAGATTTAAACCCGATCAAGAATCTCTGGGACAACCTCGATCAGGCTGTTTGTGCCATGGATCCTCGACCGTGAAACCTAGCCTAATTGGCCACAGCACTGGAGCTGGCATGGCTCCACATCCCTGTTGGCACCTTCCAGAACCTTATTGACACTTTTCTTGCATGTCCTGCAGTGGTCCGACACTGTGTGTGTGTGTTCTTGCAATAATTATATCAGTTATCAGCATCACTCAGTTCAGTTTGTGTATATATTGTTATTTTTGCAATTTGTTTAAACATTATGTTGAAGTCGAAGAATATGTTTTTAATAAAGCAAGCAGTAGCTTTAAATGTCCTATACAGTAAATGCAATAAATTGTTTCAGCTGACGCTTGATGATGTGTCGGCTTCCAGCAGTTTAACTGCTGAAATAAATGTAAACAGGTATGTAAATTTCATATTTTTGATTGTGAAGAGGGAGGTGGTTGTTGTTATTTTAATGTATGAATAGTCAGCAAATAAATGTATGCCTACCACATATTTGACCAGTTGACTGACCCGCATTTTTTTCTTTTTTATTTATTTTTTTAAATTTTTATTATTTGCTGATGTTCAAAGTTTAAAAATTTATTTTTATGGTATGTGTTGCAACTTTGCTTTGCTACTCTGTTGCCTTTGATATTCATTCACTTTTCTCCCTTTTAGTATTGGAAGTTTGCATGCAAGCATAACTGATACTGCAACAGAGAAGAAATCTTCCTTTCGACGAGGTCCTCCGGCATCAGATGGACAATAATTCATTTGAAAAATTATATGTTGATATTGCCTGTGATATTAAAATAAAATGTTTTCATATACTTATTGAGCATTCAGCCATCCTCTCCCCTTTCTCTCCTTACTTGTTAACAGTAGTAATTAGAGACTGGTTTATATGCATTTGGATGTTGCTTATGCATTGGCATATTTGGCTCCTTCTCACTGGTTACTGCATATTTTGACTAAAAACTAGTGACGATGCATATTTTCACCTATGTTTACAATATTTTAAAAATTTAGATGGGCAGTCTCTAGCTCGATCTAGTTTTGATGTCTTACAGATTGACCGCAACCTAGAACTGCATGCAATCACTAACCGAGAGGCCACTGCATAGTGAAATCATTACAGAAGAGGAACAGGAACAGGCAGACAGTCAATGCTCCTGCACTGGCTAATCCAGGTTAATCCCCTCCACTGTCATACCGTACGCGTCGGTAACAGTTGAATTAAACTAATCAAGCTTTCAGTCGCATGTCCGTGGTTTCAGTTTAGCTTTCCATTTACACACAGTTGAACGTGTTTACAACATGTTGTGTGCCATGTTGCCTTAAAAAAAGAAACGTCATTTCGTGGATAGCTGACCATCCTGAAACATTTACATATGACGAAATTGCTTTATATTGTCAAGTTTGTGAGAGAAACGTTCCGTGCAAAAAAAAAAAAAAAGTGTCAAATAGACCAGCATGTCAAGACAAGTCGTCGTATCACAGGAATGCAGAAGAAAGGACCAGCAAGTTGCAGTACCAGGGATTTGTCCAAAGGAAAACAAAAAGTTGGTTGAACATGGATGTGTGTGAAGCATTCACTGCAAGCACCATTCCTCTTCACAAACATACAAACCCTATCCTCAAAGGCTTCCTGCACAAATAATGCTTAAATCATAATATAT
The DNA here is from genome assembly GCF_023864345.2 of Schistocerca serialis cubense. Lineage (NCBI taxonomy): Eukaryota > Metazoa > Arthropoda > Insecta > Orthoptera > Acrididae > Schistocerca > Schistocerca serialis. The sequence continues at coordinate 823,976,571 of NC_064640.1, forward strand.
ACCAGATGAATCAACACTGCATAAAAATTACATACCGACAATTTACGTAAATGTTCTGGAAGAAATACACTATGAACTCGAGGACAGCATTATCTGGATTTCAGTTGATGAAACTACAAACACTTGTGGCATTTACATTGCAAACTTAATTGTTGGTGCTTTAAAAGAAGAGCCTTCTTCTACCTATTTAGCGGCCTGCAAAGAACTTGAAAAAGTAGATCATCCTATGATTGCCAGATTTGTGAATGAGGGTATTAGAAAAATATTTCCAGAATCTTCTGCAGATGAAAGGGTGTTTGTGTTTATTTCAGATGCTGCTCCCTATATGATCAAAGCAGGAAAAGCCCTCAGTGTTTTATCCCAATTTGATTAATGGGACGTGCTTTGCTCATTGAGTACATCACCTTGCTGAAGGAGTACGTTCCACATTTGTGAATGTCAATAAACTGATTTCATCCTCAAAGACAGTGTTTCTAAAGGCTCCTGCTTGCATCAAGACGTACAAAGAAAAAAACACCAAATGTGCCTTGACCTCCCGAACCAGTGGTAACTCGTTGGGGTATGTGGGTTGAAGCTGTGTTTTTTTTAAATGAACATTTTGAGGCCATTAGAGGGATAGTAAACAATTTCGATAGTGCAGAGACGTTGGCAGTTTGCCAGTGCAAGGAAGCTTTTAATGATTCCTGTATTAAAAAAGACATTGCTGTGATTAGTACTCATTTTCTCCCATATACCTGCAAGTATCAAAAAGCTTGAAACTCAAGGTTTGGCATTGAATGAATCTATTCAGTTAATGAATAAAATTATTCTAGTGAACTCCTCATTGCTGGAGGTATTCCCAAGAAAAGTTCGAAAACATTTTAAACAATAATCCAGGCTTTGAACCCTTGTGCCAATTTGATAGTTTTATTAATGCAACAGGTGAACTTTTACCAGAAACCATAAGTGCCAACATATTGTAACTGTGGGCATGTATAGTGTCAGTATAAGTGGGTATAATTTAGCATCTTACACTTGTAGATATAGGATGGATGAAGGAGTTTCAATTTTCATAAAACAAGGGTTAAATGCAAAACTGTAGAAGTAAGCAAATTTTGTGTTGATCTGCACTTTGAGTTTTGTGCATGTGAACTTCAGCTAGATAATGTAGTATTGATATTAGCAACAGTCTACAGGTCCCCATTAGGAGACTGGGAGCTATTCATGAAAAAGTCTGTCGGACAAAAAGTAGTAGTCATTAATCTGTGGTGATTTCAATGTAAACTTTCTAAGTAATTCTGATAGGGAAAGTGAACTATAAGTGTTATTAACAACATATAACTTAGAATCAGTGATCAGTTTCCGTACATGTATAGCGCAGGACAGTAGCTCGCTAATAGATAATGTATTTGTACAGAAAGAGGATGTATAACACACGCTTTCCCTGTGGTATATGGATTGTTAGACCATGATGCACAACTGATTAACTTACAGAACCTAACAGGGTGTAGAGTCCAGAAACCATTAAGTAAAAGTGTGAGCTCGCTCAACCCGGCATCTATAGAGCACTTCAGAGAAAGCTTAAGAAATGTTAATTGGGGAGATGTATATAATGAGCCAAATGCTAATGATAAATGCAACACATTTCTTGATAAATTTATATCCCTTTTTGAACATTGATTCCCAAAGAAAATTACTAAATGTAACACCACACACTTTTCAAAGAAACCTTGGATTACTACAGGTATTAAAGTGTCTTCATAAAGGGAAAGAAAACTGTGTGAGACAGCAAGAACTAGCAAAGATCCAGCAGTAGTTTTACACTATAAAAATTATTGTAACATACTAAGAAAAGTTGTAAGGGAATCAAGAAATATATATGTTAGAGAAGAAATTAACAACTCCGTAAAAAAATCAAATCGATATGGAATGTTGTTAGGAGGGAGACACGAAAAGTAACTGCTGGGGTTGAATGAGAGCATCCTAACCAACAGTACACAAGTAGCTAATGTATTTAACAACCATTTCTTAAGTGTAGGAGAAAAAATTGGTGAGAGCAGTTCAAAAGAAAAAGCCAGACAGTACATGGAAGAGTCTGTTTTGAAAAAATGTAGTCACATTAACTTTCACCTAACAGCCTCTTGTGAAATAAGTAAAATTATTAAATCTTTGAAAAATAAATGTTCTGTTGGAGTAGATGAATCTCTAATAAGATATTAAAACAATTGGAGCAATTACAGCTGATGTTCTGATTCACACATGTAATGCATCACTAACTCAAGTTATTTTCCCAGACAGGTTAAAATATGCCATTGTCAGGCCTCTCTACAAAAGGGGGACACCACAGATGACAATAATTATCGGTCAGTATCCTTGCTTAGAGCATTTTCAAAAATCTTCGAGAAAGTAATGTACTCGAGTGGTTAGCCATCTCAACAGTGATGGGATACTTAGTAAATCACAATTTGGATTTCAAAAATGCTGTTCCACTGAGACAGCAATATACAATTTCATTGTCCACATAATATAGTCTTTAAATAGTAAAATGTCACCAATAGGAATTTTCTGTGACTTTTCCAAAGCATTTTATTGTATGAACCATGACATTATGTTGCAGAAATTACAACTATACGGTATAAATGGAATAGCATACGAGTCATACCTATGGAACAGGAAGCAAAAAGTTTCCTTACATAGGTCCAGTGAATTAAATAAGTTTGCCACTTCATCTAACTGGGATGAAATTACATTAGGTGTTCCACATGGTTCAATCATGGGTCCCCTTCTGTTCTTGATATATGTGAACGACCTCCCTTCCTATCTGAAACAGGAAGCTGAACTTACACTGTTTGCTGATGATACAGGCATAATTATTAATCCAGTTAAAGAAACTCCAATTGAAAATTATACAAATAAGGTCTTTGGAAAAGTCATTAATTGGTTTTCTGCGAATGGGCTTGCTCTAAACTTTGAAAAAACACAGTAAATCCAATTTTCTGCTGCAAAAAGTACAGTTTCTTCAATAAATATAACACATCAACAGAAGTCAGTAGACAGGGTAGAGCATACTAAGTTTTTGGGTGTACATATAGATGAGAATCTTAATTGGAAAATTCATATTTTGGATCTTCTAAAGCGACCAGGCTCAGCAACTTTTGCAATCAGAATAATTGCCTATTTTGAGGATGTAGAAATTAGTAAGCTAACATGCTTTGCATACTTTCACTTTCTGATGTCATACGGAATAATATTTTGGGGTAACTAAACATTTAGACAAAAAGTATTCACTGCTCAAAAGAAAGTGGTTAGAATAACTTATGGGGTTCATAGTCGCACATAATGTAGGCATCTTTTTAAAAGATTGGGAATTCTTACAACAGCCTTGCAGTACATTTACTTACTAATGAAATTTGTTCTCAACAACATGGACCACTTTAAAAACTACAGTGACATTCATGATTATAATACCATAAAAAAGAAAGACTTACACTATCCTTTACTCAACCTATCATTGCCACCGAAAGGGGTAAAATATGCTGCTATAAAAATTTTCGACAAATTACCGGATGAAATAAAATGTCTGACAGACTGCAGTAATAGCTTCAAAAATAAATTGAAATCATATCTCCTTGACAACTCCTCCTATACCATAGATGAATTCTTGAAGAGGAGTAAATAAATACACAAGTATAGTATATCCATTTTGTGCAATTTAAAGGAATGGGGTAAATAATAGAAATATTACTCTTTAACTTAGTATTGTGGAAAAATTCTTATTTCATATGTGCATTGCTTGTGGACTTGACACGTTCCACATGATAACGGCTACTGTACCGTGTGATTGATCAATGGAACATGTAAAAAAAAAAAACAACCCAAATTCAAATACTGCTCGGTTATCTCAGTTGATGTAGAAAGGTCATTTTCTGCGTATAAAAATGCTCTGAGTGATCAAAGACACAATCTTACTACCGAACATTTGGAACAGTACGTGGTTGTTTATGTTTACAGTAGTAGAAAAATGTAAAATAAATTGTGAATGATTTGGTCCAATAGTATTAACTAAAAGTTAATGCTGTTCAAAAAAATTTGTGATTGTATGTTGTTTTTTAAATAAAATATTTCGGAGTTTTTGAGCATGACCCTCTGCATGCGATATATCTCGAAGTTGGTCCTGTACATATCGATTTTTTCGCTGCGACTCACTCGTACCACATCTGCTTGTTACTGACAACAATAGCAAAGAAGGAAGTTCTTGAAACATGGTATGCATCCCCATTTTGCAAATTTTTATAAAATAATTACAGAAAGGTCTCCTTCCTAACCTCTACCAGAAAGTATTCGGAAAATGATGTCAGCTTTCTAAATGTACAGATTTTTTGTGTGGCCAGTGCTCTTCCTCATAATTGATAGGCACAGGTTCGACTTTGAGATATAATGCACACAGCAACCATGTTTTTTTTTATTATTTGTTCTTGCATATTTCATCAATTTTCATGCATTTTTAAGCACGTTTCATGCATATTTTAAGGTTTTTATTATGCATATAATCCGGTCTCTAGAAATAATACTTTAAACTGCAAATTATGTATCAAGAAAACATAGGTGTGTGTTCGTTGATTCATAGGGTTTTGGTAGAAATGTAATGTACCATTGATCATGTTTCTTGAACACTAGTAAGTGTTACACATATCATGGATTTATTTCAGGATGCATCAGGATGAGTAGTTATGGGGTGTGGGAACATTAATGCCAATATACGTAATTCAGTTTGTTGTAAAAGTCTTTACTCCTTACCGCTATTACATGTATGTGTGATCACATTGAGCAGAGTGCTGGAAGAATGACTGATAATTACAAGCCTATACATGCTTCCACACTTCTAGTCATTTGCTTGCTATGTCTCTGACATGTTCATTGCTGCTGCCTCTTGCTGATGTTGCATAGTCAAACTGCGAGGTCATTCACACACTGTAGATAGTTTCACAAGAGCTGAGTGGCAGTATGAACCTTCATGTTGTAAACACAGGATGTATTGTGTGTCCCACAAATCATGCCCACTGACAACATAATAACTTCCAATTTTCGCGGTAGTTCGATGAACTGTTTCGAGCTGTACATTCCTCTCAGGGAATTTGCGTCACCATTAGCTCATTAATTATCAGCAATCTGCGTACTTGCTGTAACAAGTTGGAAGTAAAATTGGAAACTTGGTTGCTACTTGTAGAAGACAGTGAGCTCTATTGGAAGATCCAGTGTAACTAATAATACGCACCACTTTGGTCCAGAATTGGTACCATTATCTTGAAAAGTGATCTAGAATGGTCAAAATATAATGATTCTCATTTTTTTTATTTTGCTAAGGAACAAGTAATATCCAAATCAACACATTCAAAAAGTTTCTAGGAGTTCTTGTAGAGATCGTTTTGTTTTGCCCATATCATTCTGCTTATTCCATAATCATAACATGGAACATAACTGTAAGCATCTGCTTTCCAGTTTGACTGCCAGTAGAGTTGCACTACTCATAGGTTACTTGCTCTTTCGCGTCTGTCTTGGGAATGGACTGCCATGACTTTCTGTTAACACTTGTTCTCATAGGCTTTCAGGTACAACAATAAGGTTACATTTATCACTGCTCTTGTAAGGTGTTACGCCAACTACTTCAAATTTAGAATCTTGTTTCCAGGATTGAAAGTACATATTGACTTATCACATGTTCATCAATTTTGTTCTCTGCCTTTTGGGGAACACACTCTGATGCTCTTACTTAATTAGTTCACATTACTGTGTAGTTTTCAATGTCGATGAACTACTGTGAATTGGTACTCACCTAAATGTGATGCCCACCTAGGTAATCTACTTCTGGGATCCTTCAGTTTTAGTAGCCAATTCAGTTCTGCATGATACGTGATGGCAGTGAATTCTTTTCTCACTTGTGGTGGTGGTGGTGGTGGTGGTGGTGGTGGTGGTGGTCTTAAGTCCTGAGACTGGTTTGATGCAGATCTCCATGCTACTCTAGCCTGTGCAAGCTTCATCTCCTACTACCTACTGCAGCCTACATCCTTCTGAATCTGCTTAGTGTATTCATCTCTTGGTCTCCCTCTACGATTTTTACCCTCCACGCTGCTCTCCAGTACAAAATTGGTGATCCCTTGATGCCTTAGAACATGTCCTACCAACCGATCCCTTCTTCTAGTCAAGTTGTGCCACAAACTTCTCTTCTCCCCAATCCTATTCAACACCTCTTCATTAGTTATGTGATCTACCCATCTAATCTTCAGCATTCTTCTGTAGCACCACATTTTGAAAGCTTCTATTCTCTTCTTGTCCAAACTATTTATCATCCATGTTTCACTTCCACACATGGCTACACTTCATACAAATACTATCAGAAACGTCTTCCTGACACTTAAATCTATACTCGATGTTAACAAATTTCTCTTCTTCAGAAACGCTTTCCTTGCCATTGCCAGTCTACATTTTACATCCTCTCCACTTCGACCATCATCAGTTATTATGCTCCCCAAATAGCAAAACTCCTTTACTACTTTAAGTGTCTCATTTCCTAATCTAATTTCCTCAGCATCACCCGACTTAATTCGACCACATTCCATTATCCTCGTTTTGCTTTTGTTGATGTTCATCTTATATCCTCCTTTCAAGACACTGTCCATTCCGTTCAACTGCTCTTCGAAGTCCTTTGCTGTCTCTGACAGAATTACAATGTCATTGGCGAACCTAAAAGTTTTATTTCTTCTCCATGGATTTTAATACCTACTCCAAATTTTTCTTTTGTTTCCTTTACTGCTTGCTCAATATACTGATTGAATAGCATCGGGGAGAAGCTACAACCCTGTCTCACTCCCTTCCCAACCGCTGCTTCCCTTTCATGCCCCTCGACTCTTACAACTGCCATCTGCTTTCTGTACAAATTGTAAATAGCCTTTCGCTCCCTGTATTTTACCCCTGCCACCTTCAGAATTTGAAAGAGAGTATTCCAGTCAACATTGTCAAAAGCTTTCTCTAAGTCTGCAAATGATAGAAACATAGATTTGCCTTTCCTTAATCTTTCTTCTAAGATAAGTCGTAGGGTCAGTATTGCCTCATGTGTTCCAACATTTCTGCGGAATCCAAACTGATCTTCCCTGAGGTCGGCGTCTACCAGTTTTTTCCATTCACCTGTAAAGAATTTGCGTTAGTATTTTGCAGCTGTGACTTATTAAACTGATAGTTCGGCAATTTTCACATCTGTCAACACCTGCTTTCTTTGGGATTGGAATTATTATATTCTTCTTGAAGTCTGAGGGAGTTTCGCTTGTCTCATACATCTTGCTCACCAGATGGTAGAGTTTTGTCAGGACTGGCTCTCCCAAGGCTGTCAGTAGTTCTAATGGAATGTTATCTACTCCCGGGGCCTTGTTTCTACTTAGGTCTTTCAGTGCTCTGTCAAACTCTTCACGCAGTATCACATTTCCCATTTCATCTTCATCTACCTCCTCTTCCATTTCCATAATATTGTCCTCAAGAACATCGCCCCTGTATAGACCCTCTATATACTCCTTCCACCTTTCTGCTTTCCCTTCTTTGCTTAGAACTGGGTTTCCATCTGAGCTCTTGATATTCATGCAAGTGGTTCTCTTTTCTCCAAAGGTCTCTTTAATTTTCCTGTAGGCAGTATCTATCTTACCCCTCGTGAGATAAGCCTCTACATCCTTACATTTGTCCTCTAGCCATCCCTGCTTAGCCATTTTATGCTTCCTGTCGATCTCATTTTTGAGACGTTTGTATTCCTTTTTGCCTGCTTCACTTACTGCAGTTTTGTATTTTCGCCTTTCATCAATTAAATTCAATATTTCTTCTGTTACCCAAGGATTTCTACTAGCCCTCGTCTTTTTACCTACTTGATCCTTTGCTGCCTTCACTACTTCATCCGTCAAAGCTACCCATTCTTCTTCTACTGTATTTCTTTCCCCCATTCCTGTCAATTGTTCCCTTCTGCTCTCCCTGAAACTCTGTACAACCTCTGGTTCTTTCAGTTTATCCAGGTCCCATCTCCTTAAATTCCCACCTTTTTGCAGTTTCTTCAGTTTTAATCTACGGTTCATAACCAATAGATTGTGGTCAGAGTCCACATCTGCCCCTGGAAATGTCTTACAATTTAAAATCTGGTTCCTAAATCTCTGTCTTACCATTCTATAATCTATCTGAAACCTTCTAGTATCTCCAGGGTTCTTCCATGTATACAACCTTCTTTCATTATTCTTGAACCAAGTGTTAGCTACAATTAAGTTACGCTCTGTGCAAAATTTTACCAGGTGAATTCCTCTTGCGTTTCTTACCCCCAATCCATATTCACCTACTATGTTTCCGTCTCTTCCTTTTCCTACTGTCAAATTCCAGTCACCCATGACTATTAAATTTTTGTTTCCATTCACTACCTGAATAATTTATTTTATCTCATCATACATTTCATCAATTTCTTCATCTGCAAAGCTAGTTGGCATATAAACTTGTACTACTGTAGTAGGCGTTGGCTTCGTGTCTATCTTGGCCACAATAATGTGTTCACTATGCTGTTTGTAGTAGCTTAGCCGCATTCCTATTTTTTTATTCATTATTAAACCTACTCCTGCATTACCCCTATTTGATTTTGTATTTATAACCCTGTATTCACCTGACCAAAAGTCTTGTTCGTCCTGCCACCGAACTTCACTAATTCCCACTATATCTAACTTTAACCTATCCATTTCCCTTTTTAAATTTTCTAACCTACCTGCTCGATTAAGGGATCTGACATTCCACGCTCCGATCCGTGGAACGCCAGTTTTCTTTCTCCTGATGACGACGTCCACTTGAGTAGTCCCCACCTGGAGATCCGAATGGGGGACTATTTTACGTCCGGAATATTTTACCCAAGAGGATGCCATCATCATTTTTTTTTTTTCCTCACTAGAAAATGTCAATTGTAATTTATTGCATAGAGAAGCTCACATAGTTCCTTTTTCCATTGTCATTCCGCTCTGTTCAGAAGGTGAGAAGCAAATGCGCTCACATTCAGTCAAACGTGTGTCAATTCGGTATAGCATAACTGTGTTGTTTCACAGTTTTGGTATTACCTCACAGACACTAGCATTCGTTTGAGTCTGATTTTTAGAATTTCCGTTGCAGCCATAATTGGGAAGACCAAATTGGATTTCTCATTGTGCTACATTGATCTGAGCATGGTTAGCTACTGGGAAATCTAACACCAACATGTACTTTTCTCATGTTTTTCTCTGTTTATCACTTTTCTGAAGCTTATTCATCTTGGTCTGTCAGGAAGTCAAATCACAACTTCCCTTCAGTTGTGCACCCAGGTGCCATTTAACCCTTTAGCTGTACAACTTGGCCGCCACCAACTTTCTTCCTTGATTACACAGAACATATCACAGAAATCTGATCCCCTGTATTTTCACCATGGTAAATTGCATTAATCAGCAGACCTTTGTGCGGTCATTAGTTGAGCTCACAGTAACTTTTGCTTTTTGGTAGGCTGAAGTAATGTTGGTCCTTCCTTTCCCTCTATCATTTAACATACTCCTACCAAAGCCCCCCCCCCCCCCCCCCCCCATTCGTGGCCATATCTTCTGTGTTCCCCTTCTTGTAGTTTTGTGAAATGTGTCCTCCACTCTACAGGCAAAACATTGAATTTTGTCTTACATGAAGTTGTACTTTGTTGGCTGCTCCTACAATAGTTTGTTTCTGGTTATGGTTTGAAAACAGGATGATCCAGTTTCTCATCAAGTTGAGGCCTCCATAGCTCTTCTATGAATTGAGCTACCATTTGTATTGTTTCTTCAAATGTCTTGCAGTGTTCCAGTCTAACCGTGCGACCAGCTTTACTGTGTAGACCATTCAAAAATGTATGTTATGCCCTTTGTTCAGCTTCAAACAGTTCTGCCTCATTGCATGAATTGTTCTCTCTATGGTTCTGTGTGTTAACATTAATTTTCCTATTGATGCTCAGTGGCATCTCTGTCCAAAATATGCATATTTTGGAGTAGCTCCCGTGCTTTTCTTCTTGTTCTGTTGCACAAGTGACTGTTTAAATTGGTCCTATATAGCTTAACAACTGTGTATATAATCACATGTGACAAGACAGATTGCACCATCATGGATTCAAAGCTTTGCCATGGTCCTTTTCTGAGAGTCACTCCAGAATCCTAGGCTGCTGCATTCTAGAATTTACCAAAAAGCAGGTGAACATCCCGATCTTATCTTCAGAAAAAAATCGGAAATGTAGGGATCAAAGAAATGTTCTCCAGATCCAGAGTGGTGCACAGTGGCGTGCTTTTGCGACCCAGTCCACCACATACGACACGGCCATTCAGTGCTACGGAGGGGCACGAGCGCTGAGTGATGTGCGGAAGCAGCACGTGTGTCCTGCCATCAGCTACCCTTACTTTTTTGTTCTCAGGCACTATGCTCATATTTATGAGATATATTTTAAATGACTACAGTGAGTGTTTCATGATGGCTTCATGTGTTACTTTTGAAACAACATTCTTGATTTTTTGTTCTGATTATTACTCATTGCAGTGGGTCATCAGGCACATTTTTTCTTTTATTTTCATCAGGTATTTGCAGTTTCATTCTTGCAATGTGTAGATGGGGTCCACCTGAACAAATACTTCTCATTAAGTCTCTCGTGCAACGAGGTCCTGTCAGAAAGTGTCGGCTTCTTTTCTGTTACAAAGAAAATTATTTCTAAATCAGAATTTTACATGCCCATTCAACAGAGTGGTCCCAAATTAGCCTAATGCAATATTCACTATATAGATATGTACTATTTCTGCTGCATGGTGTTAGCAGTAAGTGGGAATCAGGACGGTGCTGTCACTGCTGGAGTACTGGCTATCTTGTTTTGCTGTCCTTGTTAACACATATTGGTAAAACGAATATCCCACTATACTAATTTGTCATCAGTCTGTCAAATGGGCATGTAAAATTCATTTTGTTTGTAATGGGAAGCAAAGCGATGCTTTCCATCGAAGCTGGACATTGCTTGAAAGACGTGACGGGTACCAAAATATATGCGGAAACAATAGAGAAAATGTGCCTGCTGACTCTCGGGTGAGACACCCTTACAAAAATTACAATCAAGACACTTGTGATTAAAGACATATATTGTTCAAAATACTAACTTCAAAACACAACTCCCCCTGCAGGTCCGGGGGTTAGAATAGGCCCGAGGTATCCCTGCCCATCGTAAGATATGACTAAAAGGAGTGTCTCATTGTTCAGCCCTATAAGTCCAGGTCCCATGTTACGGGTTGACCTGCCACTTTCCAAATTCTACAGAAGTGTGGGCCATATGGGGAAGGACACCTTAAGTGGCGCATGAGTGCCCTTAGATTCAATCTCCTGAACCTCTGGATCTTCACCTGCCATTCAACTATTTGGGTGAGGACACTTTCTGGGATATGTCATCTTCTTCCATTGTTTCCTGTCCTCTTTCACCCCCATGACAGGATTGGATTTCTCTGTACCCAATATCCAGCACGGTAACCAGTCCGTTGTGGTGGGGTCGTCATGTATCCATTTGGTGTTGCCCCCCTGACAACACAGGGATTGCACTACTGATGCCTGAGCTGGAAACGCCCCACGTATGCCAAGGAGTAGATGCCTGTCTTCCTGGGGCATAAGGACTCCCAGCAATGGCCATCATGCTAGGTGGCCTTTGCTGTGGCTGGATGGCGCCCGTGGGGAAAGCCCTTGGTCGGAGTGGGTGGCATCAGGGTGGATGACCCGCAATGAACCGGACTAAGTCATCTCTTCCTGGTGACTGTATTGTGCTGGCAGTCTCCAAGAAGGACAAGATTGAGTACAATGCTGACAGATATGACCCTAAATCGTTCCCGTCCCTCGCTATGCCGTGGGAGGAACGTAGGGCTACAGTAAGAAGAGAGCCATATTCACCTCAGTATTTTGTCTGTAGCAGAATGGTCGGGGACTCCTTTCTACCACTGAAGCCTCAATTTTTTGTTGAACACCTTGAGGATAAGTTTGGAGAAGTGACAGCACTGTCCAAGATCAGAAGTGGTGCAGTCTTGATTCGGATTTGTGACTGGCTGGGTGATATTCCTGTTTCTGTCACTCCACATAAAAGCCTCAACATGGTCCAGGGGATTATTTTCCATCGTGATTACCTCTTGCAGTCTGACAACAAGCTCCGTGCCAATTTAGAACGTCAGGGTGTTCATTTCATCTGGCGCATTTACAGGGGACCCAAAGACAACAGGGTTGCTACCGATTCCTTCATCTTGGCCCTCGAGGGTGATTCATTGCCAGAAAAGGTCAAGGTGATGGTTTACCGCTGTGACGTTTAACCATACGTCCCTCCCCCTATGCGGTGCTTTAAGTGCTGGAAATTTGGGCACGTCTTCCCGCGGCACTTCCAACGCCACATGTTGAGACTGTGGACGTCCACTGCATCCAGATATTCCCTGTGCACCTCCTCCCACTTGTATCAACTGCGGAGAGCAGCACTCCCCCTGCCCGCCAGACTGCACAGTACTCTGAAAGGAGCAGAAAGTCGTGAAGTACAATACTTTGGACTGGTTGACTTACCAAGAGGCTGAACATAAATTTGAACGATTACACCCCGTTTGGTTGACATCCACGTACGCTGCAGCTACGTAAACATCACCATCACAAATAACAGTCGTGCCACACTCTGTGCCATGAACAGTTGGCCCTCTGGGCCTCCAGACTACATCTGCCCCCCTTGATGGTAGGGGGGAAAAATCTCCTTCCGTTGCTCCCAAAGTACCTTCTTTGGGAGCAAGGCCCTTCCAAATGCAGGGGACATTGGTCCCCTCCACCCAGCTGGAGGAGCAACAGCTCCTGTCGTGTGGAAGGGGTCCCTTGGTATCCTCTCTCCCAAGTTGTCCACTAATGCCACAGTGGACACTCGCCAGTGACTAAAGGAGCCAAAAGTTGCTGGATGAAGAGCTTCTCGGTCTTCCTCCATGCCTGAAGCTACTTCAGAGAAGTCCTCCCAGCAAGCCCCTAACGAGAAGTGAGAGGCTAAGCAAACAAAGAAGTCTGCTAAGAAAAAGGACCCTCTGGTGGCCCCAACACCACAACTTCCTACCCATTCTGCACCTGCAGATGAGGTGGAGATCTCACTATCCCCTGTGGACCTGGATCTCACTGATGGCTCATCCACAATAGGAATGGATACAAATACTTAATCGGTGGCAGCAGGTGACCCTGAGGCGCAACCTGCCTCATTGCATGCTTCATGCCTTCCGAGCCTCACGATAATGTCATCCTCCAGTGGAATTGCTGCGGTTTTCTTCACCACCTGGCTGAGCTATGGCAACTGTTAAGCTTCACACCTGCTTTCTGCATTGCCCTCAAGGAAACCTGGTTCCTGGCAATGTAGACCCCTGCCCTTTGCAGCTATAGGGGATATTACAATAACTGTAGCGACTTTAATAGTGTGTCAGGTGGAGTTTATGTCTATGTCCTAAACTCAGTATGCAGTGAACCTGTGCCCCTTCAAACCCCTCTTGAAGCTGTGGCTGTCAGGCTAAGGATGATGTGGGAAATAACTGTCTGCAACGTATATCTTCCTCCAGATGGTGCAGTACCCCTGAATGTGTTGGCTGCACTGATTCATCAACTCCCTAAAACTTTCCTACTTTTTGGAGATTTGAATGCCCATAATCCCTTGTGGGGTGGCACTGTGCTTGCTGACCGACGTAGAGATGTCAGAACTTTCCTATCTCAACTTGACATCTGCCTCTTATATACTGGGGTCCCTACACATTTCAGTGTGCCCTTAACTCGGCCATTGACTTACCCCTCTGCAGCGCAGGACATCTCCCATCTGTCCACCGGAGAGCCCACGATGACGTGTGGTAGTGACCACTTTCACATCTTCCCGTCACTCCCCCAGTGTCATTGCCCCGGACGTCTACCAAGATGGGCTTTAAACAAGGCATACTGGGAAGCTTTCACCTCTGCTGTTGAATCTCCTCCACATGATACCATCGATGTGATAGTTGAGCAGGTCACTAGAATAATTGTGTCTGTGGCAGAAAACACGATCCCTTGTTCCTTAGGGTGCCCCCCCCCTCCCCAGTGAAAGTCAGTACCTAGAGCACCTAATAACTTTTAAACGGCTCCGTGCCTGCATTTGCCAGCTTATAAAAAGATGGAAACGGGCATGTTGGGAGAGGTATGTCTCGACCATTGGGTGCCATATGTCACCTTCCCAAGTCTGTACGAAGATCAGGGTACTAGACCCCGACAGGTGTTAGTGGCATTAACATCAATGGCGTCTTATTTGCCGATGCAACCGCTGTTGCCGAGTGCTTTGTTGAGCACTATGCTCCAACCTCTTCATCAGAGAATTATCCCCCAGCATTTACACCCTCAAACGGCGGATGAAAAAGAAAGCCATCTCGTTCACCGAACGTCACAGTGAACCCTATAATGCTCCATTTACAGAGTGGGAGCTCCTCAACGTACTCGCACATTGCCCCGACACAGCTCCTGGGCCAGATCAGATCCACAGTCAGATGATCCAACATCTCTCATTGGACTACAAGTGGCATCACCTCGTCACCTTCAACCGGACCTGGTGCGATGGCGTCTTTCCATTGCAGTGGCGGGAGATAACCATCATTCCTGTGCTCAAACCTGGTAAAAACCTACTTGGTGTGGATAGCTATTGGCCCATCAGTCTCACCAACGTTCTTTGTAAGCTGCTAGAATGTATGATAAGTCGGTGGTAGTGTAGGGTCCTGGAGTCAAGGGGCCTCCTGGCTCCATGCCAGGGCGGTTTCCGCCAGTATCGCTTTACCATTAATAATCTAGTTTCCCTCTAGTCTGTCACCTGAACAGCCTTTTCCAGTGCCAACAGCTGGTAGCCGTCTCTCTTTATTTACGAAAAGCTTAAGACACAACCTGGCAACACCATATCCTTGCCACATTATATGAATGGTATCTCCAGGTGCCTCCGCCTGATTTTTATCCAAAATTTCCTATCGCTCCGTACTTTCTGTGTCAAAGTTGGCGCCTCCCACAGTTCTCCCCATATCCAGGAGAATGGGGTCTCGCAGGGTTCTGTATTGAGTGTCTCTCTATTTTTAGTGGCCATTAACGGTCTAGCAGCAGCTGTCGAGCCATCAGTCTCACCTTCTCTGTATGCAGACGACTTCTGTATTTCGTACTGCTCCTCCAGTACTGTTGTTGGTAAGCGGCGTCTACAGGGAGCCATCCACAAGGCGCAATCATGGGCCCCAGCCCACGGCTTCCAGTTTTCAGCTGTGAAGTCATGTGTCATGCACTTCTGTCGGCATCTTACTGTTCATCCAGAACAAAAACTTTATCTTAATGACGATCCACTTACTGTAGTGGGACATATTGATTCTTACGACTGGTTTTCGACGCCCGATTGACATGGCTTCCTCACTTTCGTCAGCTCAAGTGGAAGTGCTGGCAGCACCTCAATGCCCTCTGCTGCCTGAACACCACCAACTGGGGTGCATATTACTCTATGCTGCTGCAGTTCTACAGAGCCCTTGTTCAATCCCACCTTGGCTATGGGAGGCTGGTTTGTGGTTCGGCGGTGCCCTCAGTGTTGCGTTTACTCGACCCAGTACACCACTGTGGCAATCGACTGGCAACAGGACCATTTAGGACTAGTCCGGTGACCAGCGTCCTGGTGGAGGCCCAAGTCCCTCCATTAAAGGTTAGGGGTGCACAACTGCTCGCCAGCTACGTTCCGCACATTCATAGTTCTCCTGAGTATCCGAATTACCATCTCATTTTCCCATCCACGGCAGTTCATCTCCTGCATCGGAGGCCCAGATCTGGGCTTAAGATATCGGTTTGCGTCCAATCTCTTCTGTCTGAAGTGGAGTCCTTGCCTTTACCACCTGTTCTCAGGGCCAATTCACGTACACCTCCATGTACACCTAGGCCAAAGCTATGCCTGGCTCTTTCACATGGTCCTAAGGACTCAGTTAACCCCAGAGCTCTCTGCTGTCACTTCCTCTCAATTCTTGACATGTACCGGGACCATGAAGTGGTTTATACTGACAGCTCAATGCCTGATGGTCACGTTGGCTTCGCATTTGTCCATGAAGGACATACTGAACAGCACTCCTTGCAAGATGGATGCAGGGGTTTCACTGCGGAGCTGGTGGCCATTTTTCTTGCTCTTGAGTGCATCTGCTTGTGCCCTGACGAGTTGTTTCTTCTCTGTACTGACTCTTTGAATAGCCTACAAGCTATTGACGCTCGCGATCTTTTGGTAGTGACCATCCAGGAGTCCATCTATGACCTGGAATGGTCCAGTCATCCTGTGGTGTTGTGGACCCCAGGCCACGTCGGAATCCCAGGAAATGAACTTGCCAACATGCTACATGGAAACGGCTTCTGGAAATCGGCATCCCTGTAACTGACTTGTGATCATTATTACACCGCAAGGTGTTTCACCTCTGGGAGGGGGAATGGCATTGTCTAGGTACGTACAACAAACTGCGTGCGATTAAGGAGACTACGAATGTGTGGAAGACCTCCATGCGGGCCTCTTGCAGGGACTCTGTGGTTATCTGCCGACTCCACATTGGTCATACGTGGGTAACACATGGCTACCTCCTCCGTCGCGTGGACCTCACTTTGGTGTCACAGTGGCTCACATATGACTGTCGTCCACATTTTACTGGATTGCCCACTTTTATCCACTCTGTGGCAGACTTGTAACCTTCCCAGTGCCCTACCTTCGGTGTTGGGTGACAATGTCTCAGCAGCAGATATAGTTTTGCGTTTCATTCGTGAGGGGGGTTTTTATCGTACCATCTAAGGGTGAGCATTTAGCCTTCTCTCTAAGGTCGCCACCCTCCCTCCATTTTAACTCTGTCGCACTTTCTTTGCATTTGTTTGTCTTGGTGGTCATGTTTTCCCTATATATGTTTATCTTGCCTTGTCTTTTTGGGATGGACATTTTAATGTGTTGCAGAGTGGCTGGCGCCTCCTCTTTCATTATTGTGATCAGCCAGCCCAGACTATATGCTCTAAGGTTTTAAGACTTTCTTCTTCTTTTCCTTGTGGTGTATGTTTCCCCTGTTTTTTGTTCGTTCCATTCGTTTTCTTTTTAGGTGTGGGGTTGGGTGTTTTTATACCCCAAACAAACAAACCAACCAATCAACCAAAACATGATAAGCTAAGGCTGATGTAAAGCTCCCAACATTGGCCCTGTTGCTCAACAATATTTTGGATACAAGCTAAGTTTTATTTCATACCAAATAAGAAAAGTAATATGAAAAACTGCATATGTAACTCAGAAATATGCAGCAAAATGTGCAGTAAACAAAAACCTTTCACCACTACATACAGCAGAAGCTGAAGATTAATGTCTGAGTTCCAGCATATATATCACTCATTTGTCTCTGACAGAATTATTATGAATAAAAAGAAGAGCATAAGCACTGTGCGGGTGTAAAAGCGACTGTGGTGTTGAAAATGAAAACAGCAGCAGTAAAATTTCTTTCAGAGTCAGAGGTAGATGCTGGTACGCACAATATTGTGCTGGCGATCTTCTGAAGAGTGAGAAAATTTTGACTGTTCATTTTCCAATAAGAAGCCACATTTTCTTCAATTTTGCCGGTTTGATTTAAATAGTATGTGTAGACACATTCAGAGTACCAGGTAGGACGAGTGGTGGCACACATAAAGACATTCCTAGCACACACAGACAGGTACAAAGGCACGTGCATTAACACATCCAGAGCAGTTAAATGGTTAATGCATGAGTACGCAAATGCAGAACAGTCATTGGAAGCAATCATTTCATAAAATATTTAGGAGTATGTGAATGGAGCAATTTAAAGTGAAACAACCACATAAAAGTAATCACAAGAAATGCAGATGTGAGACAGGTTCATTGTAAGAATCTTGGGAAATTTTGTCCGTCAACAAATGAAGTAGTATTTCAAATCCTTTGTTCGAAGAATACTTGAATATTACTCGTCAGTGTGGGATCTGTACCAGATAGGATTGATAAAGGAAATACAGAAGATCCGTTGGAGGACAGCACGCTTTGTTACAGGTTCATTTACTGAGCATGAAAGCATCCTGGAGATGGTCAACTGGCTCCAGTGGCAGATGCTGCTGGAGAGGTGTGGTCTACTGTTGAAGTTCTGAGAGTGTACATTCCTAGAAGAGTCGAGAAATAGATTGCTTCCTCATACATATATCTCGTGAAAATACTGTGAAGAAAAAATTAGATGGATTCGGGCCATGTGGAGGCTTACTGGCAGTCATTGTTCCTGTGAACCATTCCTAACTGGAGACAGGAAAAGGGGGAAGTGACAGTGGTACACAAAGCCCTGTGACTTGTGCTACATAGATGTATAACGAACACGGGTAGCAGTACAGGAGTATTTGCATTTGATTGTTGTGTCTACTAAAAATAAAAAAAAGAACCATTGCTGTAAACATTGTGAAGGCATTTCTTGTAATCAAGTTTTGGAGCTGAAGGCAACTGTTAATGGATTATGGTTGATGAAAAGAAACAGCTGTGTGTTGTAAAAGTACGAGGTGCTACCCAAAATATCTGGGATTAGTGCTGCCATCTGTTGAAAACCTTACCTTTGGATTAATGGTCACCATAACCCTCGAAGTAGTTCCCGTCCACACGTACACACCAGTCCCAGTGCTTCTGCCACTGGTCAAATGTTTCCTGGAAGTCCTGTTCTTTGAGAGTGTTTATCACTGCCAGTGATGCTTCTCAAATCCTCTCTAGAGTGTCGAACGGATGGTCTTTCAACTTGAGTTTCAGTTTTGGCAATAGCGCGAATTGCAAGGTGCAAAATCTGGCGAGTATGGTGGGTGCCATAAAACCACCGTGTTGTTTTTTGCCAAAAAAGTTCCTGGTGAGCAAGGACGTGTGACAGGGTGCGTTGTCGTGTGCAGCAGCCTGTTCCCTCGACATCAGATTTTGGGCCATCGTCACCGTACGTTTCCACGGAGCCATCGCAAAATGTACCAGTAGTACACGGAATTCATTGATTTGTTGGATGTGACGAATCCTTTGTGCACAATTCCCTCGATATCAAAGTAAACAATGATCACGCTCCTCACCTGTCTCACTTTTTTGTGTCTTGGAGAGCCTGGGCTCTTCCCCCAAACACTTGTTGAATCATTGCAAGGGTCTCCGTAGCACTTTTCCTGAGATTCACACAGAATTTGATACACATATGCTGTTCTGTTCACGGATCCATCATAAAATCACCACACACCAAACGCATAGTATTATGGAAATCACTGTGGGCACACAACACATCCTCCCAGCTTAATGCCACTCCGCACAGACTCATCAGATATCCAGCTGTTGCCACTTAGCAGTGCAAAGATCTACTACTCTTACTTTCCAGATGGTAGCACCAGTCCCAAAAATTTTGGATTCCACCCCATGTAGTTTTAAATTACATAGGTTATCACTAATGTCTATTTTTCAATACATGTATAATTTTATTCCACCATCATTACCATTCTTCATGCATAAGGAGGTCTGTCTATGGATAGTCATTCCCTGATGACAGAAATCTGGACTGCATGTGGATGTGCCTGTTGGATGATTTGTTGTTACGTCATATATATATATATCTGTGCACGTACACGTGGGCGTGGGCACCCTGGCAAGGGCATAGCAGCCTGGACCCTCACATTGTACTTCAGGATAACAGCAAAGTGTGAGCCTGCCCTTGGTGCCCGGCACTTAGGTGGGATGCAGTGGTTCGTGTGGCAGTGGAGGCAAAGGTGTCTGCATCATCAGCACAGCATGGAGCAGTGGAGTGGTGGCATCACATAACTGCCTAGCTGTTCAGTGATGACAAGCTGGTTCGTGCACCCTTAAATACCGCAGCCCCATGCTGATTTCACACTAGTAGTGGAATTAGTGTGTTATAAAGAATAGTCTAGAACAGGCAATGGCCCAGTTGTTGCTGTCAGGCTGCAATACTCCCTGGAGGCTGGTGCACTGTCAGCACACGTGACCTATCATCATGGAGGCGTTGCAAAGCTGCCAACCACGCTGTCCACTGGCAATCACTGACTGACCTTGGAGGTGTCCCATATTTTCATTCTGCACTTCAAAGTCTCGTTTATAGTTGTACCCATTACATTTTCTCCCACCTACAGAGAAAATTTGCCCTCAGATTTTGCAGAAACACAGGTACTGGTTTATTTACAACTATTCACAATTCCACCTCCACTCACAGTATCCCTTTGTCCTTTGCACTATTTACATTATCTGTCTGACTTCACTAGCATTTGGCTCTACATTGAGGTCTTCATTTATGGTTAACTTTGTCCCATGTCAAGTTGCTTCTGGTTGTGACTGGTTTGAACCCATAAGTTGAAGGTTGACAGAGATAGGATTTGCTTTTTGTTTGAATTTGTGGTATATCATTCCTGTTTCTGTGAAAATCAGACTTCTGGGGCTGACGATCCCCTAACCAGTAATTACAGCTCCCAGAATGAGACTTTCACTCTGCAACAGAGTGTGCGCCATTATGAAACTTCCTGGCAGATTAAAACTGTGTGCCGTACTGAGACTCGAACTCGGGACCTTTGCCTTTCGCAGGCAAGTGCTCTACCGACTGAGCCACCCAAGCACGACTCACGCCCCATCCTCACAGCTTTACTTTTGCCAGTACCTCGTCTTCTACTTTCCAAACTTTACAGAAGCTCTCCTGCAAACCTTGCAGGTCCTGAGTTCAAGTCCCGGTTCGGCACACAGTTTTAATCTGCCAGGAAGTTTCAGTCATTACAGCTGATTTTTGGTGTTGTATTTCTGTTATATGCTCTAAAAGATGTTCCATCAACATGCGGCCGTGCTACTTGGTTAACATTCAATTAAGGAGGCAAGCAGGGTGAGGTCTAACATGTTATTAAGGAAGGTTAGATTTCCGTGGATAAAATATCAAAGGCACGATCAGGTACATAAATCAATGTGTGGGTTGTATTCAGGGTGATGGTTCCTGTCACAATGGTGGATAATCAGAACATTGGTCCATTATGTCCCATTGGGTACCACTGATTAACAGTTCTTGACCTTGTAGTTCTGTCTGCTGTGTGCCACTCTGTCGACCCTGCTTGTAATGAGCACAGACACCAGCTGCTTGGTTTGCTATGTAGTACAACCAGTGTAGACCCGCTCTTTGGAAACATACTGTTTTTTTTTTTTCTGGCATTACTTCTTTTGGGCATTCTGTAGCAGAATTTGAGAGGGGAACAACAAAAAGCCACAGGACCTCATAATGTCCCAGGCCATCGGGACTCGCAGCAGTGGCAGCATACTGGGATCCTGTCACGCACCTGGTCAGCTTGATGGAGCAGGACAATCAGCTGTTATTGTCGGTTGAAGACACCCAGCCAGCCCCTGACTCGCTGAAGTGCACCGGGGGTCCTAATCAGCATGAAGCAGGTCGGTACTGGCCTCTATCATACGCGCCATCGGAGAATATTCCAGTGGTACTGGATGGATAGAGTGAGGATGTAGTGGATGAGAAGATACCAATTAAGTCCTGTGCACCACTACTCTTCTTTTCAGTGTATAATTTAATCGCTAGCGGTTCGAAACGCTTACATATTGGTACAGAAGCAACCACAGACAGAGAGTGGCGTATTCTGATAGAGATTGAGAATGCAGCTAAAAGTATTAAGAGTTAGGTTTATGGAGGTGGAATGGGATGAACTCTGTCGTGCAAAAGCGTATATCATGCAGCAGTTGACCGCCGGCTATCACCCTAGCCGCCCTCCTCCGGACACTTACAATACTGCTCTAACCCTATCCATCACAACAGATACAATGAGTCTGCACTCCGTGTGAAATCAGGCAACACATCCATTTATCTACAGTATTCCACCAATCAAAACTTTTTCGATCTACAGATGGTACTATCCAGTGTGTTGGAAAGACTGAACAGATGGCTGCCTTGTGTTAAAGCTGTGTACAGAGATATTGCAGAGTATCTAAGTATGAACAGTGTGCATGTAGACGACTCTGAACAGTGGGTCAGTATGGTGCTGGCGAAAGCTAATGTACCGGCAATAAGTTTGAGAGAAAACCGTGCTGAATTCTATGCTTACAAGAAGGCTTTATTTTTTATACCCTGTAATGGCGTTAAGATAAAGAAAGAACCAGTTGATGTAGTGCATCCTGTGTACGATTACTGAATAAGTAAATGTATATGACCATGTATGTGTTTTTCATTTCTTACCTCTTATTATATTGCAAGTACTAAAGCTATTGCCCCACTATTTTCACTGGAAACATGCAACAGCAGAAAGTTATGTCATTTAACTAAATTCTCATTAAAACCCCATTGCACGCCAGTACTTGAAATGGTCGGCACCATAGAAAGGGCATAGTGTTCATTATCTTCTGTAAAAATGCATTGCACGCCAGTACCTGACGTAGTAGGTATCATGGCAGAGTGGGTGAAGCATCAAGACTTAGTTGTAAGCGACTGGAGCTGTGACGGTGCACAAGAAGACCGGATGGAGAAGAATGGCGCACTCCTTCCCCACAACATAGTGCAATACAGTAGAGACCCATTAATCCGAACTAATTGGGACTGGACCTTGTTCGGATTACCGATTTGTTCGGATTAGCCGGAATTATGGTGACGAGTTTCTAGAATGAAGTATACCAAGCAGATAATAGGTACACCAAGGTAACAAATGGGAACAAGTGTGGGAACAATGGCTCACTCTCACTCCCTGCCCTTGTTGTGCATTGTTGAGACCTTTGTAGTGTCTGAGGTCAGTGCACTGGCAGCTGGTTCGCAAAGTGCTTGGTTATGTTAGTTATCGATCGCTGGCACGCGTAACAGTTGTATTGTATTCATTCAGGTGTAGTGGTGTACGTATTTTCGTCATGAGTAAACGGAAACGTACAACGTTAGCTCTCAAAGAAGAACTGAATGCCTTGAAGCGGATAGACAAAGGTGATAATGTATCTAAACTGGCAACGGAGGAGTGGCCGAGCGGTTCTAGGCGCTTCAGTCTGGAACCGCGCGACCGCTACGGTCGCAGGTTCGAATCCTGCCTCGGGCATGGATGTGTGTGTTGTCCTTAGGTTAGTTAGGTTTAAGTAGTTCTAAGTTCTACGGGACTTATGACCTCAGATGTTAAGTCCCATAGTGCTCAGAGCCATTTGAACCATTTTGGCAATGGAACTGGGTGTTGGTAAAGCAACCATTTGTGATTGGAAGAAGAACCGAGTGAAGCTTGAACAGTCCTGTGCAACGTCTTCGAGAAAAACACTCCACATTCGGCAGACTTTGAAACAGTCCCAGTACGATAAAGTGGATGAAGCTCTTTTCCTTTGGTTTACGCAGGAAAGAGAAACAACTCCGTTGAGAGGAGAAGGCTGTTTACCTGAACAAGTTAATGAAAGGTGACGCGTCTTTTAGTGCGAGTACGGGTTGGCTGGACGGATTCAAAAAACGTCATTGAATCCGCCAGCTAACAATTAGTGGAGAGAAGCTTTCTTCTGACCATGATGCAGTGAAAGAATACTTGGGTGAGTTTGAAAAAATGATAAGAGAAGGAAAGTATTCTCCCCAACAAATTTATAAAGCTGACGAGACTGGCCTTAATTTTAGGGCATTTCCAATAAAAAGCCTCGCATCAAAAGCAGAAGACCATGCTCCTGGTTTTAAAATGTACAAAGATCGTGTGACTTTATTAGCGTGCAGCAACGCTGCTGGTAATCACAAACTGCCTTTAATACTGATCGGCAAATCTGCTAGGCCCCGAGCTTTTAAAAACTGCCACATGAAGTTCTTGCCATATACAACCAGAAAAAAGCACGGATGGATGGTAAGCTGTTCAAAGGATGGTTTCGCGGTCAGTTTGTTCCCTCTGTTCGACGGTTTTCTAAGGAAAATCGTTTGTCTCCCTGTGCAGTTATTTTGATTGACCGAGTGCCATCTCACCCCAGCACTGAGGAACTATGTGATGGAGAAATTGTGGCGAAGTTTTTGCCGCCGAATGTTACACCACTTCTACAGCCGATGGACCAGGGCGAACTGCTAGCATTAAAACTGATTTACAGAAAACAATTTTTAAGATTGCTGATCCAAGATGATAGCACTCCTTTACTGGACAAAATTAAAAAGACCAATATGAAGGATGTTGTTTATTGGGCCGCTGAGGCATGGCAGAATATTTCAGAAAATACTCTGAGAAAATCGTGGAGAAAACTGTGGACATCTCTCGAATTTCAGGACAACCTAGTTGAAAATGAAGAGGAAGATGTACTACAAATGATACAGACAATGCCTGGATGTGAAGAAGCTAGTGAAGGAGACGTAGATGAGTGGATGGCAGCGGATGGGGCACAATCTTACTGACGCTGATTTAGCTGCTGTTGTGACTCATGACCAGGAAGTAGTGGACTACTGTGACGGAAGTGACAACGAGCCTGAAAGTGATAAAGGAGAGCCGGTGCCACACAGTGACGCAGCAGAAGTTCTCTGACTCATGACCAGGAAGTAGTGGACTACTGTGACGGAAGTGACAACGAGCCTGAAAGTGATAAAGGAGAGCCGGTGCCACACAGTGACGCAGCAGAAGTTCTCGACCTCGCGTTACGTTATTTGGAGCACCAGCCCACTGCTACACCTGCTGATTTGATGTTTAACAGACGATGGCGCAACTATGTGTCATATAACAAACTGTCTTCATTACGCCAAAAAACAATGAGTTTTTGTTATCTAAAAAGTAGGGATAAAGTGTCCGCTGTATTTTAGTAAGTTTGATAGCTTTCCGTTCATTGTTATGCATTGTTTAAACCTAATGTTTTCTTGCCAATTTTTCTAATATATATTTACTATACTGTGTAAATTACAATAGTGTGTATGTACAGCAGTTTGCTATACTTAGACTAACATTCTTAATGTTCGGATTAAACGAACGTTCGGATTACCAGGGTTCGGATTAGCGGGACTCTGCTGTAATTGTAGGTCCATCCAACTGTGGCAAGACACATGTTCTCATGTTGCTGCTAACACATCCAGATGGAGTCCGCTTTGAGCATGTGTGGGTATTTTCAAAAACACTGTTTCAGCCCAAATACCATCTATTACAGGAGATTCTGCAGGGTGTGACATACGCGACATTCAATGAGAGCAGAGATATCCCTCCACCGGAAAAAGTAAAGCCAAATACAGTGTTCATATTTGACGATGTTGTTGTGGGAAACCAAGATCAAGGTAGGCGATATTTCTGTTTCTGTCGCCATATGGCTGTTGATGTATCTTATCTGAGTAAGACATATTCCAGAATCCCAAAACAGCTGGTGAGGGATAATGCAAACATAATTATAGCATTAAAAGAGGACAATCTGAAT
Source organism: Schistocerca serialis cubense (assembly GCF_023864345.2). Classification (NCBI taxonomy): domain Eukaryota; kingdom Metazoa; phylum Arthropoda; class Insecta; order Orthoptera; family Acrididae; genus Schistocerca; species Schistocerca serialis. The sequence continues at coordinate 824,001,973 of NC_064640.1, forward strand.
TTCAAACACATTTACCAGGCTCATGTAGGAACCGACATGTCATTCAATGATTTTGTAAAGATATGCGCAGATTGCTGGAACCACAGTATGGGTTTCTCCTTACTGATAAAACAAGAAAACTGAATGATGGTAGGTACAGACGGAACTTTCATGAGTTGCTACATATACAGCCATGCAAAGACTTTAGTACATCAGTACACGCATCACCATGGATAAATTCGCACGCATGCCGGGAGCTCAGTTTGGTAGGAAGGGTGTACATAGACAAAACATTCGCTTTTACGTGGACGCGAAAATTCAAACTCTGGAACATAAGGTTGGAGCTGTACGCAAGGTACTAGAGACGTATTGTCAAACTCTTCAATACACTGAATGATCGGGTTAATGTAACCGAGAAGAGAGAAGAAAGTAAACAGTTTAACTGGAGGGGGAATAGCTGTCATTGAGAACGGGACAGTGTACGAACGGGTTAACGCAATTGAAAAGAAGATAGGCAACTTAACTGAAGGGAAAATAGCTGTTGCCGAGAACAGTGACTAGCATAAGAAGAAGAAGAGCGGATATATACAACCTCACGCTGCACAGAAGTCCGATTAGTATACACCGAGAAGTTCACTAAGCATAAAGTCATCGATGCACGGAAGGCCGTTCGCGACAAGTTACGGTTGCTGAGGTTAGGCCATTTGAAGCAAGAGCTGACACTGCGATAAACCTTTAAACCAGTTACTGAATCCGTCGATGAACCCTCAGCGAAATTCCGCTACGACGACGATGACGCTATTGCCGATTCCATTAACCGTCACAGGATAGACAAAACATTCGGTATTAGTCGTGAGAAACCATACATGTTCGGCACACAGCCTATAACTTTAAATGAAAAAACGATACAAATCGGCGATAAACAATTTCAAAGAACACCCAGTCTGCTGAACCTTATTTTCCTAAGATTCACAAAAACTGTAAATTATTCGCCTTAGATCTGGAAATGTTTCGCGAAATAATGCTTTTAACTGATTTACATAAGAATACAAAAACCCGAAGCAATGTGAAATACAGATCCCTTTAAGAACTATTTTGGATGGTGAAAAAATAGCAGTGGTGATGATACTGACATGCAGCATAAAAGAGTGAGCAATCGACGCCCGCAGTGTATGTATATTACGACGACGCCATTGAGCTAATAGACAGCCTACGACTGCTCATGGCATCAACTGCCGCTGGTAATATAGCTCATTCGAATGAAGTTTTTTCAATAATTTCTGAGCTTAGAGAGACAGGCATCATCGAATAAGTAGCTAGACAACTGCACAAACCAGCAAACGACCTGTGGCAGGCGGATCTTGTCGACATGAGGGAATATTCAAGTGTGAATAACGGATTCAAATATATTTTAATGGTCATTGATACTTAATATAAATATGCCTGGGCATTACCTGTGACAGCGAAAACAGGAAAGGAAGTCGCGCATGTGTTTGATGGAGTGCTGCAGACGGGGACAAATCGAAGCCCAGACAACCTTCCAACAGATCACGGCGCTGAGTTTTTCAATAAATATGTCAAGGCTGTGATGGAATGGTATGGAATACATCACTACTCGACGTTCATCCACCTGAAGGCGAGTATCGTGGAACGTCTGAACATAACAGTGAAAACCCAGATGTGGATGCAATTCATCTTTGTGTTTCACGCAGATGAATCGATATCCACCCGCAAATAATTGCACAGTATAATTGAACCAAACATCGCACAATAACAATGAGACCAATCGATGTTCGTGATATTTTCATATTTATTTCATATTTATTTGGTTGCCTGTAGACAACTGTTGTGTTGTATAGGTATCGTTAGATGGTTATACAAATGGTTATACATAAGATCAGTAGTTACATAGTTATACAGATTCTGGTACAAATGATTACACAAAAGTTAACATATGGTATATGATTATATAAAAGGTCAGTATGGTTGTATGACATAAATTACAGTTTCTTTGATAACATTCACATTTATAATAATAGAGAATCATATTTTTTCATTATGTAGAAATTCACTTATGCTATAGAATGTTTTCTCTTTCAACCATGTCTGTACCACCATTTTAAATCTATTCTCATGCAATTCCCTCGTTCCATGTGATGTATTGTTGTAAAATGTTTTGCCACCACGTAAAAAATTATTCTGGATTTTACTCAAACATGTCCAAGGAATGTCTAATAAGTTCCTATTTCTGGTTTCATAAGATTGCACATCTGACCTGCTTTCATACATGTGGGCATTCTCTTTGGCATGCATAATAGCTTTAAGTATGTGTAGACTGGGAACTGTAAGAATTTTGTGCTCCATGAAGTACTGTCTGCAAGAAGTTAAATTGCTCACACCAAAAATACATCTAATGGCTTTCTTCTTCCAGAGGGAAACATCTTTTGCCCCAGCAGAGTTTCCCCAAAGAGGTATTCCATAATACAGATGAGTATGGAAAAAGGCATGGTATGTCATAAGTATGCACTCCTTACCGACACAATCCTTCAGTTTTCTAAGGAGATATACAGGATGATACAAAAAGGTACGGCCAAACTTTCAGGAAACATTCCTCACACACAAAGAAAGAAAATATGTTATGTGGACATGTGTCCGGAAACACTTACTTTCCATGTTAGAGCTCATTTTATTACTTCTCTTCAAATCACATTAATCATGGAATGGAAACACAGAGCAACAGAACGTACCGGCGTGACTTCAAACACTTTGTTACAGGAAATGTTCAAAATGTCCTCCGTTAGCGAGGATACATGCATCCACCCTCCGTCGCATGGAATTCCTGATGCGCTGATGCAGCCTTGGAGAATGGCGTATTGTATCACAGCCGTCCACAATACGAGCACGAAGACTCTCTATATTTGGTGCCGGGTGTGCGTAGACAAGAGCTTTCAAATGCCCCCATAAATGAAAGTCAAGAGGGTTGAGGTCAGGAGAGCTTGGAGGCCATGGAATTGGTCCGCCTCTACCAATCCATTGATCACCGAATCTGTTGTTGAGAAGCGTACAAACACTTCGACTGAAATGTGCAGGAGCTCCATCGTGCATGAACCACATGTTGTGTCGTACTTGTAAAGGCACATGTTCTAGCAGCACAGGTAGAGTATCCCGTATGAAATCATGGTAATGTGCTCCATTGAGTGTAGGTGGAAGAACATACTGACGAAACTAAAATGAGCTCTAACATGGAAATCAAACGTTTCCGGACACATGTCCACATAATGTCTTTTCTTTATATGTGTGTGAGGAATGTTTCCTGAAAGTTTGGCCGTACCTTTTTGCAACACCGTGTAGAACTCTTGCCAACTTACTGCACAGCTTTTCTGTGTGCGTATTCCAGCACAGTTTGGTATCAAGATGAATGCCTAGCAGTTTTACTGAATGTCTGAGTTCATTAGGTCCATCATTAATATCTCTAAGGGAAAAAGAGGATGTGTTCAGTGTTATTGCTATACTATTTTAAGAACTATAAATAAATAATACTTCCGACAAGCATTTAACATACACTCGTCGATGCATCTTGTTTCTTATAACGATTTTTATAATCAGTGTGGCGAACACCATAAAACAGTTCAGCTTTTCAACCTCCATTATAAGCACTTGACTGTGAATAAACTCCATTGTGAGTATCAGACTACCCACGCGTACTAATGGGAAGGTAAAGCAACCCTCAAAAACTGTGGCCACTGGTAGTCGATGGCCACAACACTGTGTTATTTAACGCACATGTAGCCGCTACAAGTTGCGTCTTCAGACGTAAGAAAATGGGCCCGGACCCATCCGTCTGCGGTACGACCTTGGGAACACGCCTATCCTTATATTAAACGCTCTGAGTAACCGGATATCACCCACTGGGATTATTTGTGATCTCTCAAAGACTTTTGATTGTGTAAATCATGGAATACTTCTAGATAAGCTCAAGTATTAATGGGGCAGCGCTCAAATCATTTAAATCATACCTAACTGGAACAGTGAAGAAAGTTCAAATAAGCAGTTCACATAATATGCAAAAAATAGGTGATTTCTCAAACTGGGGAACAGTCAAGAATGGGGTGCCTCAAGGTTCGGTCTTGGGTCCTCTGCTGTTCTTAATATATATTAATGACTTGCCATTCTATATTCACGAAGATGCAAAGCTGGTACTTTTTGCCGATGATACAATATAGCTATCACACCCAACAGACAAGAATTAACTGGTGAAATTGTAAATGATGTTTTTCAGAAAATCATTAAGTGGTTCTCTGCAAATTGGCTCCATTAAACTTTGACAAAACACAGTATATACAGTTCCATACAGTAAATGGAATGACTCCAGTAATAAATATAGACTTCGATCAGAAATCGGTAGCTAAGGTAGAATATTCAAAATTTCTAGCTGTATGCATTGATGAGGGGTTGAACTGGAAAAGGTCTGCTGAAACGTTTGAGTTCAGCTACTGATGCTATTAGGGTCATTGCAAATTTTTGCGATATACATCTCAGTAAATTAGCTTCTTGTTGTTGTTGTGGTCTTCAGTCCTGATACTGGTTTGATGCAGCTCGCCATGCTACCCTATCCTGTGCAAGCTTCTTCATCTCCCAGTACTTACTGCAACCTACATCCTTCTGTATCTGCTTAGTGTATTCATCTCTTGGTCTCCCTCTACGATTTTTACCCTCCACGCTGACCTCCGATGCTAAATGTGTGATCCCTTGATGCCTCAGAACATGTCCTACTAACTGTTCCCTTCTTTTTGTCACGTTGTGCCACAAACTCCTCTTCTCCCCAACTCTATTCAATACTTCATCATTAGTTATGTGATCTACTCATCTAATCTTCAGCATTCTTCTGTAGCACCACATTTCGAAAGCTTCTATTCTCTTCTTGTCCAAACTATTTATCGTCCATGTTTCACTTCCACACATGGCTACACTCCATACAAGTACTTTCAGAAACGTCTTCCTGACACTTAAATCTATACTCTATGTTAACAAATTCCTCTTCTTCAGAAACGCTTTCCTTGCCATTGCCAGTCTACATTTTATATCCTCTCTACTTTGACCATCATCAGTTATTTTGCTCCCCAAATAGCAAAACTTCTTTACTACTTTAAGTGTCTCATTTCCTAATCTAATTCCCTCAGCATCACCCGACTTAATTCGACTACATTCCATTACCCTCGTTTTGCTTTTGTTGATGTTCATCTTATATCCTCCTTTCAAGAGACTGTCCATTCCGTTCAACTGCTCTTGCAAGTCCTTTGCTGTCTCTGATAGAATTACAATGTCATCGGCAAACCTCAAAGTTTTTATTTCTTCTCCATGGATTTTAATACCTACCCCGAATTTTTCTTTTGTTTCCTTTACTGCTTGCTCAATACACAGATTGAGTAACATTGGGGAGAGGCTACAACCCTGTCTCACTCCCTTCCCAACCACTGCTTCCCTTTCATGCCCCTCGATTCTTACAACTGCCATCTGGTTTCTGTACAAATTGTAAACAGCCTTTCGCTCCCTGTATTTTACCCCTGCCACCTTTAGAATTTGAAAGAGAGTATTCCAGTCAACATTATCAAAAGCTTTCTCTAAGTCTACGAATGCTAGAAATGTAGGTTTGCCTTTCCTTAATCTTTCTTCTAAGATAAGTTGTAAGGTCAGTATTGCCTCACGTGTTCCAATATTTCTACGGAATCCAAACTGATCTTCCCCGAGGTCGGCTTCTACCAGTTTTTCCATTCGTCTGTACAGAATTCGTGTTAGTATTTTGCAGCTGTGACATATTAAAGTGATTGCTCGGTAATTTTCACATCTGTCAACACCTGCTATCTTTGGGATTGGAATTATTATATTCTTCTTGAAGTCTGAGGGTATTTCGCCTGTCTCATGCATCTTGCTCACCAGATGGTAGAGTTTTGTCAGGACTGGCTCTCCCAAGGCCGTCAGTAGTTCTAATGGAATGTTGTCTACTCCCGGGGCCCTGTTTCGACTCAGGTGTTTCAGTGCTGTGTGAAACTCTTCACGCAGTATCGTATCTCCCATTTCATCTTCATTTTCATCCTCTTCCATTTCCATAATATTGTCCTCAAGTACATCGCCCTTGTATAGACCCTCTATATACTCCTTCCACCTTTCTGCTTTCCCTTCTTTGCTTATAACTGTGTTTCGATCTGAGCTGTTGATATTCATACAAGTGGTTCTCTTTTCTCCTAAGGTCTCTTTAATTTTCCTGTAGGCAGTATCTATCTTACCCCTCGTGAGATAAGCCTCTATATCCTTACATTTGTCCTCTAGCCACCACTGCTTAGCCATTTTGCACTTCCTGTCGATCTCATTTTTAAGACGTTTGTATTCCTTTTTGCCTGCTTCATTTACTGCATTTTTATATTTTCTCCTTTCATCAATTAAATTCAATATTTCTTCTGTTACCCAAGGATTTCTACTAGCCCTCGTCTTTTTACCTACTTGATCCTTTGCTGCCTTCACTACTTCATCCCTCAGAGCTACCCATTCTTCTTCTACTGTACTTCTTTCCCCCATTTCTGTCAATTGTTCCCCTATGCTCTCCCTGAAACTTTCTACAACCTCTGGTTCTTTCAGTTTATCCAGGTCCCATCTCCTTAAATTCCCACCTTTTTGCAGTTTCTTCAGTTTTAATCTACAGTTCATAACCAATAGATTGTGGTCAGAGTCCACATCTGCCCCTGAGATGTCTTACAATTTAAAACCTGGTTCCTAAATCTCTGTCTTACCATTATGTAATCTATCTGATACCTTCTAGTATCTCCAGGATTCTTCCATGTATACAACCTTCTTTCATGATTCTTGAACCAAGTGTTAGCTGTGATTAAGTTATGCTCTGTGCAAAACTCTACGAGGCGGCTTCCTCTTTCATTTCTTAGCCCCAATCCATATTCACCTACTACGTTTCCTTCTCTTCCTTTTCCTACTTTCGAATTCCAGTCACCCATGACTATTAAATTTTCATTTCCGTTCACTACCTGAATAATTTCTTTTATCTCATCATACATTTCATCAATTTCTTCATGATCTGCAGAGCTAGTTGGCATGTAAACTTGTACTACTGTAGTAGGCGTGGGCTTCTTGTCTATCTTGGCCACAATAATGCGATCACTATGCTGTTTATAGTAGCTTACCCGCACTCCAATTTTTTTTATTCATTATTAAAGCTACTCCTAATTTACCCCTATTTGATTTTGTATTTATCACCCTGTATTCACCTGACCAAAAGTCTTGTTCGTCCTGCCACCGAACTTCACTAATTCCCACTATATCTAACTTTAACCTATCCATTTCCCTTTTTAAATTTTCTAACCTACCTGCCCGATTAAGGGATCTGACATTCCACGCTCCGATCCGTAGAACGCCAGTTTTCTTTTTCCTGATAATGACGTCCTCTTGAGTAGTCCCCGCCCAGAGATCCGAATGGGGGACTATTTTACCTCCGGAATATTTTACCCAAGAGTACGCCATCATCATTTAACCATACAGCAAAGCTGCATGCCCTCGGGAAAAATTACGGCCGTAGTTTCCCCTTGCTTTCAGCCGTTCTCAGTACCATCACAGCAAGGCCGTTTTGGTTAGTGTTACAAGGCCAGATTAGTCAATCATCCAGACTGTTGCCCCTGCAACTACTGAAAAGGCTGCTGCCCCTCTTCAGGAACCACACGTTTGTCTGGCCTCTCAACAAATACCCCTCCGTTATGGTTGCACCTACGGTACGGCCATCTGTATCGCTGAGGCACGCAATCTTCTCCACCAACGGCAAGGTCTATGGTTCATGGGGGGTAAATTAGCTTACCACGCCTATTTTCATTCTCTGCTTTCGTATGGCGTCATATTCTGGGGTAAAAGAGTGTTCATTGCACAAAAGCGTGTAATCAGAATAATTGCTGGAGCGCATCCAAGATCATCGTGCAGAAAATTATTTAAAGAGCTAGAGATCCTCATTGTAGCCTCACAATATATATATATATATATATATTCACTTACGAAATATGTTATTAACAGTCCGAACGAATTCAAAAGTAATAGCAGTGTACATGGCTACAACACTAGGACAAAGGATGATCTTCACTACTCAAGGTTAAATCTAACTTTGGCTCAGAAGGAGGTAAATTATGCTGCCACAAAAGTCTTTGGTCACTTACCATTGCATCATAAGTCTGAGAGATAGCCATATAGCAATTAAAAGGAAATTAAAAGAATTTCTTAATGGCAACTCCTTATACTCATTAGATGAATTTATGGGTATAGTAAGTGGGTAATTCCCCTCCCCCCCCCCCCAAAAAAAAATTAATAATATTGTCATGTAATATTTTGTGTAATGTAATATCTTGTATAGATACCTTTTATTAACCTGACACGTTCCACATCATTACGAAGTGTCGTATTCATGATCTATGGAACAAGTACTCATCTAATCTACAATGTGCATTAATATCCGTACCATGTAATCACGTCATATACCACAGCGCTGGGTCCGTATTTCTTGCATTATTTATCGCTTGAAAGTTGCGTTAACAATCGCCGATGTACCTGAGCCTAAGGTTACGTTCACAGTGGCAGCGACAACGGTCGTCAGATGCCACGGCCAGAGGTCGCCCGATAACATCGGCCGACAGCTTGGCCACAGCGCGTCCGATCTCCCTCTTCAGTGTTTGATGGGGCCAATGAGAGGTTTGATTTTAACTTCAAGGATGAGATGAATAACACAACGTCTCTGTGTGCTTGGAGACGAGTGCTACAATGCGGCTTTTGCTATTAAAAAGATGCCGAATGCATGTGTATGAGCTATATATCTGTCTTGAAAAGAACGTGGCGAGTACTGTATCCTCTGCCCTTAGTTTCTGGAATTAACAGACACGTTTTACAAACATATTACATGAATGAGAAATTTTCTGTTACTTACTCCAGATGATTCGTAGTAGCCTTGAAAAGCATAATTAAAACACCCTGTTTTGCTGAATTTATTTTAAGTTGTGCAGACATACGTTAATTAACCTTCAGCGGCTGTCATTCAGAATACTCGTGAAAGACAAACATAAAACTTCGAATAAGATACTCTGAACACCTAAACCACTGAAAAGTGGAAAAGGATATGCCACATTTGCAAACCACTTCATGTAAGAGAATCACCATCCTACTGGCACAAAAACACCACTAAGCTGAAGTAATAATTTCTAGGCAATTAATGTACACCAATTACAACCCACAACAGTTTCACTGCAGCGACTTTAAGACACCATCCCTTTCAAGTGAACAAATTATTTTTGAGGTTAAATTTCCAACACAAATTTTGCCTGCTTGTGATTCGCAATAAACCTGCGATTTCAGTCCATATATTCTGAATTATATCCAGATTATATATGTCATCCTCAGGATAACACAATCTCCTTCTTTGAATGAAATTGTCAGTTTTCACAGTCTATATTTCGTGTTACGTCAGCCAGTATTACTTACGAAAACGAACTGATTTGATTTAGGCCGGCCGGAGTGGCCGAGCGGTTCTAGGCGCTACAGTCTGATACCGTGCGACGCTACGGTCGCAGGTTCGCATCCTGCCTCGGGCATGGATGTGTGTGATGTCCTTAGGTTAGCTAGGTTTAAGTAGTTCTACGTTCAAGGGGGCTGATGACCTCAGAAGTTAAGTCCCATAGTGCTCATAGCCATTTGAACCATTTTTTTGATTTGTATTTCATCGGTTTTCGTCCTAAGTCTGTACGTTCGATCAGCTACATTGTGATTCTGCACATAGTAGCGTACTGATTTTAAAAATGGCTCTGAGCACTATGGGACTTAACTTCTGAGGTCATCAGTCTCCTAGAACTTAGAACTACTTAAACCTAACTAACCTAAGGACATCACACACATCCATGCCCGAGGCAGGATTCGAACCTGCGACCGTAGCAGTAACGCGGTTCCAGACTGTAGCGCCTACAACCGCACGGCCACCCCCGCCGGCTGATTTTAAAAGATCAGACATATTCGTCCGATGTCGGTAGCCAGCGGAATCCACCGATATCGGCGCCACTGTGATCGCAGCCTGAGGCTAAATATTCGTCTTTTAATGCAATTTTTGTGCGACAAATAAGGCAAAGCATATGGACCCAGTGTTGTAGTATATGACGTGGCTACGCTGCATTTAAAATATAAAATTCCCCACACCAGTCTGTTGTCCTACAATGCAGCAGCTCCCTTCAGCTCAACCATTTCCTACTCTGAGGGACATCAATCTCGCCTCATTGTCGAGCCTGTGAATTCCATGAACTTTCCGTGCTTCAGTATGGTACAATTTCGCCAAAACCTGGGCAAAGTATCCAATTCAGCAGTGTGTAGTGAACCGATGACAATGCTTCCATTGTTTCCACATCTACCACGCCAAACTCACGTCACTTCACACCAAACTGGCCAATTAAATATTTTGATTTCCCTGTGTGCCTTATCAGGGACAGCACTGTAATGATGCCAGTTACTATTTGCCTAGAAATTCGGCTATGACAATGAATGTGATTCCAGCTGAACAATGGCTTCCTGCTGTACCATTTCTTAGTACAAATAGTACTTGAGCTCCCATGTGGGAAATAATAACACTTATCCCCATATACACTCTTTAAGTCCAAACCAATTTACAACAATTTACTGCCTCATGGACAAAATAATATGGGTTCAAGTGATCTTCCTGGACATAAAAGCAAACTACCCGACACATACCATGTTTTCATGCAGCATTCGCCCATATCATCTGCATCGCAATTGCTGCCACGTCACCTGAGTAACATCACATCTACACCCCTCACCCACGTTCACATGTATCCACTAGCGCTACACGTGATGCTCACACACTGCAACTACTCTATGCATGTGTAACGTCCAGATTCAACAAACTGCCTCAATAGATTCATTACCTCATGAGGATACCATGTACTCACAGCATCCAGCAGCTCCCGTGTACCTGCCGGTCACGCCCACCTCCACACTTGGCTCATGTCTATTGCAACGCATATTCATTTATCTCCTCATGACACAATCCGTCCGAATGCTTCCATACCTGCCACGCATATTGTGTCACATTTCTCTTTCCCATGTTATGATGCGCTGCTTCCCAATGCTTCCATGCCTACTGTGCCTACAGTGCTGTGCATCTCTTTGCCACTTTATGATGCGCTACTCCATGACACCTCTGCTCATGCTGCATCTACCGTGTCAGGCAGTGCTTACCTCATGTTGCTGCCAGCCTCACATAACCATGACCCTTATCATTCTGCATATCCTCAGCAAGACTCCATCTGTTGAACATGGACTCGCCTATGCTGTGGTTCACTCTTAGTGAGTGCATAATGCAGTCCACAGGCATCACTGAGGACAATGACAAATTTGCAGTACTTCTTAAGCACCTCAGTGATAACGCCGATCCCATTAGTGACTTTCTGCTTGATGTCCACACACAAACAAACAAATACAAGCGTCTCAAGGCCCTACTGTTTCAACGCCTATCCCACTCAGCAGAGGAACAACCTCATCTAGTGATAACTGAACCTCACTCTATCGCAGAAGACCTTTCACACTGTGGCACAAGCTTCACCTGCAAACTGATATGAGCCTACCCTGGATTATGCCCTGTGGAATTTGTGACTATTAAAACTGCTGGAGAGCATTCAATCAGTGATGCTCATGTACAAGGATGCTTCACCATATTTCAAACTATGCATGGCTGACAGAATGTTAGCGCTTGCACAGAGCTGCCTCTTCATTACTTCTCATTGTAAATGCGCTACAGCTGACAGCATCCCCACCTAAATTTCGGCAACAAAAGAACCCAGCTGAGCCTAGCCAACACACTGCCTGTGATCTTGGTCACCACTGTGCACTTCCTACCACGCAGAAGCCAGCCACCCAACGTCTACTGGATTCGCTGAACCTTACATTCACTACTGCTCCATGAGGTTTTCTGGGTGCCAAACATAAAAAAATGCCTACAGTGCAGACTATCACTGGTGCGCCTCCGCCCGGTCGCTGATCCTTACCTGCCAGTAAAAACAGTGCGGGTCGGCTGGGCACTACACCTGCTAGCATGCTCTGCCTCTGCTGGTTCCACCCTCACTTTAGCTCTGACACACTACGTTGCATACAGCCTTGTTCATACCCAAACTGATCTCACGGCCTGGTACCAGTGCATCAGGTCACTCGTCCACTTCAGGTCTCCACAAATAATCACTTTTTACACCATCTGCTGGTCTCATCTACTACCAGATGGCTCTCGCCTCTTTGTTTAAGATGCACAACTAAATTCTTTCCTTCTAATCAACAGAGCTATTGTCAGCTGATTACGCAATCTCTCACTCTTGCTACATTTTCACCTTCACCCATGCAACTTTGCACAGCTAATGACTGGGATACTGGTGGTTGGCACCACCTCCATCACCTATGCTCTGGATGTTCTTGGTGGCTGAAATGGTGGAACCCATCTTAGTAGTTGACTTCCTCAGGCCTTACTGTTTACTCCCAGACCTGAACTGTGCTCTGCTCCTGCACCACGATGGCCAAAAGCTGATCAGCAGCAAGTCCAGTGACTCGCTTCCTGCGAATTATATGCCATCATATCCTACTTCGCAGTCAGAGACGCCCCTCGATGTTATCTTGAGATGCCAAATGCTTACTGGTGAGCTCCACATGACATCTGTCATGCACTCTGAATTGTGGTGTTCCAACTGAGATGTGCGAGCAGCCAATGACATTCTCCATTTATGCATCGTCAAGACATTTAGTGAGCTTCATACAGCACAACAACTCACTGTTCTGCCACATCTACACCCATTTCCTGATGATGAAGACATTGCGTCGGCCTCGAAACAGTTCATTCAAGTTCCATTACCCAAATGTTCTCCCCCAACCACACCCAGTGTTACTGACAGTGCCTCTGCGACCAGGTTGTCTGTTGATGATGGTGTTACAATAACACCTATCACTATGTCCTCAGATCCCACATCATGCCGGACCATCTGGCCACAGACTATTTGTACCATCTCTGACAGGATAGTTCACTGCATCAACAACAACCCCAGCCTGCTAGTCTGCCATCATCTTCGTTTCCTACCTCCCAACAAACTGAAAGCGGCAAAAGCCACCATGGACAAACTCTTGCATGCTGGTATTGTACAGAGCCATCCAAAATGCCTGGGCTTCTCGTATCAAGCTCGCTGTGCGTTTTTGGAATACAACCTACTACCAGCTCAGAGACAGAAGTGATGACACTTTCTGCAGGACGTGACCATCATTTTGCAGGACAATGCTCAAGCACGTACAGTGCAAGCTGTTACTGATTTGTTTGACTGATGGGGCTGCTAAGTGCTGTGCCACCTACTGCATGCACCTGACTTAAGCACTCGTAAGTTCAACTCGATTTCTAAACTGGAGGAAACACTTCATAGCATTCACTTCAGAACTGCGACAAATTCGTCGGGCAATAGACTGTGTCGCTCGAGCAGTTAACACAACTGGCACGGCTAAGAGTCTCCTACGACTTCCACATCGCTGGCAATGGGTTATACACAATTCTGGTGACTACTCTGAAGGTCAGTAAAACTTTGAAACACGTATCTATTTTGCGCGAGCTGTAAATAAATAATTGCCATTATTAAAGTGCCGACACTCGTACTTGGCGACTGTTTGGCGATTATCTGTACTTCAACGCCCTGATTGTAATAGACAGCTGCCCTGTACTGAACTTACAAGACTTCGCACATGAACTTGCTGGTTCAAAAAATGGTTCAAATGGCTCTGAGCACTATGCGACTTAACCTCTGAGGTCACACGTCGCCTAGAACTTAGAACTAATTAAACCTAACTAACCTAAGTACATCACACACATCCATGACCGAGGCAGGATTGAAACCTGCGACCGTAGCGGTCGCGCGGTTCCTGAGTTTAGCGCCTAGAACCGCACGGCCACTCCGGCCGGCCGAACTTGCTGGTACTACCATAGTCAGTGTTACTGAATCCAAAAGGATCTATTTTCGGATACCTATGGCTGATGAGGATATACCAAAAATTACAATAATCACGTCATTCGGTCGTTTTTATTTTTTATTTATGACTTACAGGTTAAAAAAAGCGGCTCGGACCTGGCAGAGGTTTACTGACAGCCTGCTATTTAATATCTGTTATGCTTACCTAGTTGACGTGATAATTTTCTCGCAGTTTCCTGATGAACATGAGATTCATTTACGCACCATGTTGGGCAAGTTAGTGGCACAATTAATAACAACATATGACAACTACAGTAACTGTGTCAACTTCGTTGGACATTTGGTTGACACTTTGGGGATATGCCCCACGCTGGAGAAAAGAAACAAATTCGCCTCCTCCCTCATCCCTTGGACCATCAACACCTACAAAGTTTCCTCGGAGTCATTAATTTTTACAGGCATCCCGGCAAACGAGCATGACGTGGACGCCTGAAATGAAAACGGCCTTCGAAAAGTTTAAATCTGACCTCACACAAATTGTCACCCTCGCCCTTCCGTCGCTGGACGCACACCTCGTCATCTACATCTACATCTACATCTACATGGAGACTTTGCAAATCACATTTAAGTGCCTGGCAGGGGGTTCATCGAACCACCTATACAATTCTCTAGTATTCCAACGTCGTATAGTGCGTGGAAAGAACGAACACCTATATCTTTCCGTACGAGCTCTGATTTCCCTTATTTTATCGTGGTGATCGTTTCTCTCTACGTAGGTCGGTGTCAACAAAATATTTTCGCGTTCGGAGGAGAAAGTTGGTGATTGGAATTTCGTGAGAAGATTCCGTCGCAACGAAAAACGCCTTTCTTTTAATGGTGTCCAGCCCAAATCCTGTATCATATCTGTCACGCTCTCTCCCATATTTCTTGATAATACAAAACGTGCTGCCCTCTTTGAACTTTTTCGATGTACTCCGTCAGTCCTATCTGGTAAGGATCCCACACCGTGCAGCAGTATTCTAAAAGAGGAGCGACAAGCGTAGTGTAGGCAGTCTCCTTAGTAGATCTGTTACATTTTCTAAGTGTCCTGCCAATAAAACTCAGTCTTTGGTTAGCCTACACCACACATTTTCTATGTGTTCCTTCCAATTGAAGTTGTTCGTAATTGTAATGCCTTGGTATTTAGTTGAATGTACGGCCTTTAGATTTGGCTGATTTATCGTGTAACCGAAGTTTAACGAATTCCTTTTAGCACTAATGTGGATGACCTCACACTTTTCGTTATTTAGGGTCAACTGCCAATTTTCGCACCATTCAGATATCTTTTCTAAATCGTTTCGCAATTTGTTTTGATCTTCTGATGACTTTATTAGTCGATAAACGACAGCGTCATCTACAAACAACCGAAGACGGCTGCTCAGATTGTCTCCCAAACCGTTTATATAGATAAGTAACAGCAAAGGGCCTATAACACAACCTTGTTCAACGCCAGAAATCACTTCTGTTTTACTCGATGACTTTTCGTCAGTTACTACGAACTGTGACCTTTCTGACAGGAAGTCACAAATCCAATCTCATAACTGAGACGATATTCCATAAGAACGCAATTTCACTACAAGCTGCTTGTGTGGTACAGTGTCAAAAGCCTTCCGGAAATTCAGAAATACGGAATCGATCTGAAGTCCCTTGTCAATAGCACACAACAATTCATGCGAATAAAGAGCTAGTTGTACTTCACAAGAACGCTGTTTTCTATACCCATGTTGACTGTGTGTCAATAGACCGTTTTCTTCGAAGTATTCATAATGTTCGAACACAATATATGTTCCAAATCCTGCTGCATATCGACGGTGATGATATGGGCCAGTAATTATGTGGATTACTCCTATTACCTTTCTTGCATGTTAGTGTGACCTGTGCAACTTTCCAGTCTTGGGTACTGATCTTTCGTCAAGCGACCGGTTGTGAATGCTTGTTGAGTATGGAGCTAATGCATACTCTGAAAGGAACCTAACTGGTATACAGTCTGGACCAGAATACTTGCCTTTATTAAGTGATTAAAGTTGCTTCACTATTCCGAGGATATTTACTTCTACGTTACTCATGTTGGCAGCTGTTCTTGATTCGAATTCTGGAATATTTACTTCGCCTTCTTTTGTGAAGGCATTTTGGAAGGTTTTGTGAAGGCATTTAGGAAGGCTGTGTTTAGTAACCCTGCTTTGGCAGCACTGTCTTCGATAGTATCTCCATGGCTATTGCGCAGAGAAGGCTTTGATTGTTTCTTGCCCCTAACATACTTCACATACGAGCAGAATCCCTTTGGATTTTCTGCCAGGTTTCGAGACAAAGTTTCGTTGTGGAAAATGTTATAAGCATCTCGCATTGAAGTCCGCGCTAAATTTCGAGCTTCTGTAAAAGATCGCCAATATTGAGGACTTTGCGTCTGTTTAAATTTGAAATGTTTGTTTCGTTGTTTCTTCAACAGTATTCTGACCGGTTTTGTGTACTAATTAGGATCAACTCCGTCGTTTGTTAATTTATTTGGTATAAATCTCTCAACTGCTGCCGATACTATTTCTTTGAATTGAAGCCACATCTGGTCTACACTTACATTATTAATTTGGAAGGAGTGGACATTGTCTCTCAGGAAGGCGTGAAGTGAATTTTTATCTGCTTTTTTGAATAGGTATATTTTTCGTTTGTGTTTGAGGGTTTGGGGGTTACAATATTAAATCTCGCTACGACAACCCTGTGTTCGCTAATCCCAGTATCGGTTTTGATCCTCGTTTTTAGGATTGTTTGTTGCTAAGTGGTCAAGTGTGTTTTCACAACCGTTTACTATTCGTGTGGGCTCAGGAACTAACTGCTCGAAATAATTTTCAGAGAATGCGTCTAGCACAATTTCCGATGATGTTTTATGTGTACCTCCGGAATTAAAAACGTATTTTCGCCAACATATCGAAGGTAAATTAAAGCCACCACCAACTATAACCGTATGAGTCAGGTGCGAGTTGAAATCCAACTCAAGTTTTCTTTGAATCTTTCAGCAACTGTATCATCTGAATTGGGAGGTCGGTAAAAGGATCCAATTATCATTTCACTCCGGTTGCCAACTCACAGGAACTATCTACTTCAATTTCGCAACAAGATAATCTACTTCTAACGGCAACAAACACGCCACCGCCAATCGTGTTTAGCATATCCTTTCGGAACACCGTTAGGTTCTTCGCAAAAATTTCGGCTGAGCTTCTTCTCCCGCTTTCAGTGCCTATAACGATTTGAGCATCAGTGCTTTCTATTAGCGCTTGGAGCTCTGGTACTTTCCCAACACAGCTACAACAATTTACAACTGTTATACCTATGGCTCCTGTATCTACGTTCTTCCTGTGTTCACCGTGCACCATCTGCGACTGAAGCCCTTCTTGTGTCTTCCCGAGACCCTCTAACCTAAAAGACCGCCCAGTCCACTCCACACAACCCCTGCTACCCTGTAGCCGCCTCCTGCGTATAGTGGACACCTGACCTATTCAGTGGAACACAAAACCCAACCACCCTTTGGCGCAAGTCGAGGAATCTGCAGCCTACATGGTCGCAGAACCGCCTGAGTCTCTGATTCAGACCCTCCACTCGGCTCTGTACCAGAGGTCCGCAATCGGTCCTGTCGACTATGCTGCAAATGTGAGCTCTCCTTTCATCTTTCAAGCAAGACTGGCAGCCTTTACCACTTCTGTCAGCCGCTCGAAACCAGAGAGAATCTCTTCTGATCCAAAATGACAAGCATCTTTGGTACTGACGTGAGCAACCACCTGTAGTTTGCTGCATCCTGTGCTCTTCATGTCATCCGGAAATATCCTTTCCACATCTGGAGTCACTCTACCCGGTATGCACATGGAGTACACATTGGTTCTTTCCCTTCTTGGCAGCCATGTCCCTGAAGGACACCATAACACGCCTAAAGCCGTCGGCACACGGGCCGTGCATTCCAACGTTGAGCGTTGAGTGTGCCGAGTCCACCGTGCTGCTGAACGCTCAGAAACGATGCGACTCGTGCATACGGTACGCGCGACCCAGCGTGCTCACATGCGACGGCAGCGTGCTCCAGCGGCAGTTGTTGACTGCAGTTGACGCGCGCGAGCTAAATAACATATAGACAAGTGTTTACGAAACGAAGACGCCTAAACTGGCTGCTTTAGCTTTACTAGCAATTATCGATGACGAGAGGAGAGGTAGTTGCATTAACCACTGCACCAACCAGACACACTGTTTACCACAATTGCATGGACTGTCTCACCATGCCTCCCATCTGACCAAAACCCCCGCCCATGTCTGAAAGAACAGACCATGCGGAATATGCCGCTATGATACATATTATGTAAACTGAAGGTAGATGGAGAGGAAAGGAAAGAAAAGGGAAGGAACCATTGATGGCAGCTGTATCGGGAGTTCATGCAGAATCAGCAGCAACAAGTGAAAACGTGTGTCACACAGAGATTCGATCAGGGATCTACTGTTTACTAGGAAATTGCATTAACCACTGCACCACCTGTACACAGTGTTTCTGGCAACTGGGCGAACTATCTTGCCCCCCTCCCCCTCCACCATGGTTGACCCACACTCCCACCAGAACCAGCCTATCAGCAGTCACTGTTCGTGTCCTCCACACTCTCCATCTCTACTTTGAGATTTCTGCAGGACAAATGTAATTGTGCATCCACACTGAAGATGTGGATTCATTCTCTATTGAGATAAATAAGTTAAATGAATGTATGGTGTCTGTTCTTTTGACATCTGTATAATTTATTCACCTTGATGGGCAACCAATTCACCACAGTCAGAGCAGATGCACAATTATGTTCAAGCTTCTGCAGCAATCTCGAGATAATGAGCATGGAGGATATGATGGGGACTGTGGATAGGTGGTACTAGATGGGTGAGTAGCTTGGCTATGAGATACTGGGAGATAGTCATGCAACTGCAATAAACACTGTGATAAACACTTTGTCCAGGTGTTCAGCGGCAACCAGTAGTAGACGTCTCCTCCAAATGATCAGAGTTAACTGTGTGGACCACTGGTTTACATCCTTCGACATTGTACAGCATGGGCAGTAAGTAAATGTTTACCACGCGTCACACATCCCCCATGTGGCACAAGTTTCTGGTCCCGATTACCCTCACACGTCATAAGTTGATGACGATGGAATCCTTTGTCTGTACCGGGATGTTATTTAAAGTTCAGTATTCATCCTTGCCCTCCCACAGGAGGATGGTGGAGTGGGCTTATTCCATGTGCCAGACAGAGTTATGGCACTTTTTGTTAACTCCCGACTGAAAGTCTGGCGTCGCTGCCTGACGAGCCTGATCGGACTGTTTTTGCATGAATGCACGCCAGTCTCCATGTCAGTCCCAGTCATGTTGTAAGACATTACAACCCCCTTTTATCACTTTCGACACTTCTTTCTTGAATTAAGTTACATCCTGCACTCCTTACCCCTTTATGTATACTCTGGACAAAGACTGTAGATGACACATTACAACTTTGTCGATCCCCCAACTTCATTGAACACGTTTCCCCAGATCACATGGCGTCGTGTGTGATAAGCGCAACACGCTGGTTATATTGATATCAGCGTCCAGTCCACCTGGCATATCACCATCAATGGCAACACAGGTCAACCAGTTTCATTTGCACCACATCCGCCTCACTGCACACCCACATGCGTTTACTGTGGTGTGGAGGACACAGACGCTCCTCAGTTCTCATGTGGTCCATTATCTGACGTCTGGAGGTTCGTGCAGCATATCTTAGCTTTCCTTACCCAACAGACACCTGCTCAGATCATTTTCCTGTTGCTTTTATTCCTGGATGTGATTCACTACCCTGCACCAAAAGCTATTGCTGTGAATTGGATACGCTGCCATACGGTCCGCTACATTTTTGGCCCTGACGAGAATTCAGAACTAGGTTACTGGACGTACCCTAACGATCGACACTGTACACTTGTTCACAACCCCAGATACAACATGTTCTTTTCCAGTTTTCTACGGAGCGCCTTTCATGACCCGCCCTCCAGCCGAAACGCCCAAGCCATGAGATGCTGATACCTTTTTCCCGAATTGATGTTCTGAAGCCACTACAAACAGAATCTCCATTAAATTTTCGAGAAGACACATTTGGACGTTCCGCCAATCAGAAGGCGTTAGTGACTCCTGGAATTCTGGTACATAGACTAATTTAATTTAAAACATTTAAAAATTAAAAAAAAAGTAAATAAGTAAAAGAAAATAAAAATATATATACAGGGTATTCCATTGATTGTGACCGGTCCAAATATCTCACGAAATAAGCGTCAAACGAAAAAACTGCAAAGAACGAAGCTTGTCTTGCTTGAAGGGGGAAACCAGATGGCACTATGGTTGGCCCGCTAGATGGCGCTGCCATAGGTCAAACGGATATCAACTGCGTTTGTTTAAATAGGAACCCCCATTTTTTATTCCATATTCGTGTAATATGTAAAGAAATATGAATGTTTTAGTTGAACCACTTTTTTCGCTTTGTGATAGATGGTGCTGTAATAGTCACAAACATATGGCTCACAATTTTAGACGAACATTTGAGAACAGGTAGGTTTTTTAAATTAAAATACAGAACGTAGGTACGTTTGAACATTTTATTTCGGTTCTTCCAATGTGATACATGTACCTTTGTGAACTTCTCATTTCTGAGAATGCATGCTGTTACAGCGTGATTACCTGTAAATACCACATTAATGCAATAAATACTCAAAATGATGTCGATCAACCTCAATGCATTTGGCAATGCGTGTAACGACATTCCTCTCAACAGCGAGTAGTTCGCCTTCCGTAATTTCACACACGCATTGACAATGCGCTGACGCATGATGTCAGGCGTTGTCGGTGGATAACGGTAGCAAATATCCTTCAGCTTTCCCCACAGAAAGAAATCCGGGGACGTCAGATCCTGTGAACGTACGGGCCATGGTATGATGCTTCGACAACCAATCCACCTGTCATGAAACATGCTATTCAATACCGCTTCAACCGCACGCGAGCTATGTGCCGGACATCCATTATGTTGGAAGTACATCGTCATTCTGTCATGCAGTGAAACATCTTGTAGTAACATCGGTAGAACATTATGTAGGAAATCAGCATACATTGCACCATTTAGATTGTCATCGATAAAATAGGGGCCAATTATCCTTCCTCTCATAATGCCGCACCATACATTAACCCGCCAGGGTCACTGATGTTCCACTTGTCGCCGCCATTGTGGGTTTTCCGTTGCCCAATAGTGTATATTATGCCGATTTACGTTACCGCTGTTGGTGAATGACGCTTCGTCGCCAAATAGAACGCGTGCAATTATCTGTCATTGTCCCGTAATTTCTCTTCTGCCCAGTGGCAGAACTGTACACGACGTTCAAAGTCGTCACCATGCAATTCCTGGCGCATAGAAATATGCTACGTGTGCAATCGATGTTGATGCAGCATTCTCAACACCGACGTTTTTGAGATTCCCGATTCTCGCGCAATTTGTCTGCTACTTATGTGCGGATTAGCAAAATGGCTCTGAGCACTATGGGACTTAACTTCTGAGGTCATCAGTCCCCTAGAACGTAGAACTACTTAAACCTAACTAACCTAAGGACACCACACACATCCATGCCTGAAGCAGGATTCGAACCTGCGACCGTAGCGGTTGCGCGGCTCCAGACTGTAGCGCCCAGAACCGCTCGGCCACTCCGGCCGGCGTGGATTAGCCACAACAGCAGCTAAAACATTTACTTGGGCATCATCATTTATTGCAGGTCGTGATTGACGTTTCACATGTGGCTGAACACTTTCTGTATCCTTAAATAACGTAACTATCTGGCGAACGGTCCGGACACTTGGATGAAGTCGTCTAGGATACCGAGCAGTATACATAGCACACGCCCGTTGGGCATTTTGATCACAATAGCCATACATTAACACGATATAGACCTTTTCTGCAATTGGTAAACGGTCCTTTTCAACGCGAGTAATGTATCACGAAGCAAATACTGTCCACACTGGCGGAATGTTATATGATACCACGTACTTATACGTTTGTGACTACTACAGTGCCATCTATCACAAAGCGAAAAAAATGGTCCAACTAAAACATTCATAATTCTTTATGTACTACACGAATAAGTAATTAAAATGGGGGTTCCTATTTTTAAAAAAACCAGTTGATGTCCGTTTGACCTAGGGCAGCGGGCCAACCATAGCGCCATCTGGTTTTCCCCTTCAAGCTAGACGAGTTTCGTTCATTGAAGTTTTTTCGTTTGACGCTTATTTCGTGAGATATTTGGCCCGGACATTATCAATGGACCACCCTGTATCTAAGCATAAAGACAACAAAAAATAACATAAAAATGCAATAAAATAAACAAACTAAAACAAGCCCATACACAACTACTTTCATTTTCATCGCTACTCTCTATGTTCTTCCCCCTTACTTTTTTCTTTTCCTACACCCTTGTAGTAATAGGTTAGTTGTTTTGGGATAGGTCTAGATAGGCACCAACGCCTGAAGAGGTGCATTTTTTTTTTTTGTTAAGGACAAGTGGCAATGGCAAGTAGATATTTTTGTAGTTTTCCCTTTCTTGTCCAGGGGCAAAAAAGAAAACAAAAAAAGAAGGTGGCCCAGTTGTTACCACAACTGCCTAATAAGCAGGAGATCCCTTGTTGAATCCGAGTCTGGCACACACTTTCGCTCATTACCACTGAATCGACATTAAGTCCCAATTCAGCTGACATCAATAGTTCCTTTTCTTTTCTTTCCTTCTACCCCCTCCACCTTCAGTTTACATAATATTTGTTACAGCTGCGGATTCCACTTAGTGTCTGTCATTTTGGTCATTTCTGAAAGAACAGTCACCATGCGTTCATATAACTGATTCGTATCCATCACCTTCAGTGCAGATGCACAGTTACGCACAACCTTCTGCAGGAATCTCAAAATAGCGAGCATGGAGAACATGGACAGGGACTGCATATAGGTGACACTGGGTGGGAGTGTTGTTTGGCCAGAAGGTGTGCCAAGATAGTCTGTGTCGTCGTGATAAACACTGTGTGCGCGTGGTGCAGTTGTTAATCCAACTGCCTAGTCAGCAGAACATTCCATGTTGACTTTTTCAGCACATATTTTCGCTCATCGCCTCTGATTCTACATAAATTCCCAATGCAGCTGACAGCAAAAGTCCCTTTACCTTCAATTTACCTAATGTGTTTTACAGCTGCAGATCCCGCGTGGTGTCTGTCGTTTTCAGTGTGTCCGAAAGAATGGAGACTATGCATTCATATAACTGATTCACTTGATAGGTAATGAGTCTTCTACCTTCAGTGTGGATGCACAATTACGTTCAACCTTCTGCGGAAATCTAAGAGTAGCGAGCAAGGATGACATGGAGGGGGACTGCAGTTAGGTGGCACTCCATGCCAGTGTGGGTCAGCCGGTATGTGTGCTGAGACAGCCACGCATTCGCGATGAACAATGCGTCTGGGTGGCGCAATTTCTAAAGCAAGTGCCTAGTAAGCAGCTGAGTCTTGGTTTGGCACACATTTTCTTTCATCACTGCTGATTCCGCATAAAGCCCTAATGCAGCTGACATCAATAGTTTCTTTCCTTTCTCTTCTACATAATGTGTTTCACAGCTGCGAATTCTATGTGGTGTCTGTTCTTTTAGACGTGTCCAAACCAGTGTCGTAGCGTGAGGGGAGACTTTGAGACTTAGTCTCCCCTGTATTTGTGCTTAAAAAAGATTCAATAGTAATTCATAACAAAAATATAAATAACTTTCTGCTAAGAGCTCTAAATGTGACATCAGTCTTGTAGCCCGCGCCGCACCCTGGGTATTGGCGTATTTGTCTGCTTGAGACTCGACTGCTCTGCCTCCCTTCCCTTACCTTCTCTTACCTGGCTGTGTGCGCCTGCGCCCCCTCCACTTCCTCTCTTCCAAGACCGGTGCGCTGCACTTGCTAGCAGGCATCGAGACTAGTCTCCGCCGCTTCTATGCAGTATTTTAACACAGAAGTGAACAGTCGCGCGGTTTGTGTTCATAGTCATTCTTGTGAGATTTTAGTGCATAATTTCGTTGTGTCACCAACATGAGTGAGCGAGCAACTGAACACCTTACAGAATTTTTATTAAAAACGCCTTTTTCTACATTAACATACCGTACGAATAAAAGTTCGAATTGAAGGACAAACGACCTACTCCTATACTCAGTGTAGTTTTTAAGTGAAGCCAAACAAAAACTCACTTTTCAGACAGCCTGGTACGAAAAGTATACTTGGCTGACTGCGACTGCAGTTAATAACAGATTATATTGTTATATATGTCTTCTGTTTGGTGGTGAAAAGGAATAGTGCAATGAGGGCATTTGTACAATAAAAAACTTTGACTGGAATGCACCAAAGCACCAGATATCAAAACATCACCTGCAGAACAAAGAATCATTTCTGTTATTGGGCAAAAGTAGAATTGAGAACGCCCTTTCTGAAGCCGCTAGGCTGACAGCAATAAAATACAACGAACAAGTTGTATCCAATAGGAGAGTATTGGCTTGTATTATTCAGGCAATTGTAATTCTTTGTAAACAAGAACTAACCTTTCGCGGCCATCGAGAGGATGAATCCTCCAGCTACAAAGATAACTATCTGGAATTGTTGGGTTTACTAGCTCAAGGAGAACAGTTAATCCAAGACCATTTGTCATCTCTTCAACCTTTAAAGGAACTTCTCCAGATATACAGAATGATGTAATAGAAATGATAACTCTCGCAGTTAATGAGAAAATAAGGTCTGAAATTCAGAACTGCAATTTCATTTCAATTGAAGCTGATGAAATATTAGACATGTCATGCAAGAGTCAAATGAGTATAATATTCAGATACTGTATTGCAGACAAATTTGAGGAAAGATTCGTTGGATTTTACGATGTTTATGGAGATATAACTGCTTTTTTCAGCAAATCATCAAAACGAACTGTATTGCTAAGAGAAAGGATTTAAACTGCCACATGCAAGCAATACTCGCTGGAACTTTCATTCCAGGGCAGTTTGAACAATATCTAGTCAGTTCCCAGAGCTATATAGTGTTTTAAATTATACAATTGATGATACAGACTCTCAGTGGGACCCTGAATCTTTGAGCTGTGCTGTGAGAATGAAACGACGGATGGATGATCCTACGTTTGTCTACTTGCTTTGTTTCTACCGAGACTGCTTTGTTTATGTTGTTCAATTCTTTAATGTTCTTCAGCCAAAATGTGTCAGTATAACTGCTTGGCACGACGAAATAAGAACTGTTCTGAGAAACTTACGGCAATTAAGAACGGAAACATTCGTTGATGAATGCATTAAATGCAGTTTGTGTTTGAATGGCAACTTATCATCCCATGACAGTCAAAAGACATCTCTCAGGGCACTAACTTACGAGATACTGCATTTGCAGATTGTTCAGATGGAAAGAAGATTTCAAGCGTTTCCCCAAATTCAATTTGTGAACTTTAGAACGAAAAGTGTTTCTCGAACTATCAAAAAGAACTCCCAAAGTTGAAACTGCTTCAGTTATTAGAACCGTACCCTCTTTTCAAACAAGAACAACTTGAAAATGCACTCTGTAACATATACGCTGATGTGAAAAAACAACCATCTCCAAGAATCCTCTTAAAGTACACTGTCAACAATGATTTAGACTGTGTTTATGAAGAAACAACGAAGTTCCTGCGTTTGGTTTTGATCCTACCTGCAACTACAGCAAGCAGTGAACGAAGCATGAGTACTCTTAAACGAGTGAAGAATTATTCAAGGAATTCAATGTCCAACACCCGGCTGTCGTGTTTGAGCACGTTAGCAATAGAAAAGACACTAATTGGTGAGCTATCCAGTGATCAGATCTTTTTAGACCGAGATATAGACTCATTTGTGGGAAGAAAAGACAGGCGCATTGCGCTTGTATACAAGAAAATGTAAGTGCTTCTTCTCTTGCTGCTGGAGTTCTACAAATTTGTCATCGTTTCTTGAACAAGTTAGTTATTATTATTATTATTATTGTTATTAGTGGCAGCAGTAGTGGTAGTAGTAATAGTAGTTGTTGTTTTATTTGATGCATTTTGTTTCATCTGTTTAAATTATAGTTTATTGTACTTTTTGTCTACCTATAATAAATATAGTCTCTCCCCAACCTTTACAACCACGCTACGCCACTGGTCCAAAGGAACAGACACCACTCATTCATATTAAAGTCGTACATATCCGCATTCGGTTGCGGGATGAAATTTGCGCCGTATCATTAGTGGATGGTGAATTGTGTCTTGTTTCATGAATTACGGCTACAGTGCTATATGTGATATTTGATTCATATTCATGTGGGACAATTGTGCATGAACTCAAGCTGAATGGTCAGGGAAGCAAGCTGTATAGACAAAACAGCTGCTTCAGGAAGATGGCTACAATTACTATGTTACCGGTACATCAAAAGAGAGATGGGTCTGCACTAATAAAACGATTAGTTACTCCATGTTCGGAAGATGTGCTGAATCCGCAACCCTCTTCCTTTTTTATTGAAGATCGCTCAAGTTGGCATTGAGAACTTTATTGCGTCCACTACTGGTTTCGTATTTTGCAGCAGGCCATTTTTAAGTTCTTCGGAAAAATTTTGTGCAGAGGGACAACGTGGACACAGTAGTTTCCAATAGCATCTGGAGTGGTTTTCATTAAATGAATGTGAAAACTGTATTTTCTTTCGAGTCCAACGATCGCACAAAATGTTTTTACTTTTCTGACCCTTTACTATCGCAGACTGCTGTCAACTGTTTCAAAATTGCAACCGACATTCACCACTCCAGTGGTAGGCCTTTGGTACTCGTGCTGGGACAGGTGCTACTTACGTAACGTAGAACCATGTTTATGGAAATAACTATGTACACAATGGCTTTGTTTGTCACTGCTTGGGGAGTTCTCTTTTCGTGCAGAAGATTTAAAATCGTTCTCCAATATTTCTTGGGTCAGCCAAGGGACCAAAAGCCTCAAGAAGACACACATCCAAATGAAGAAGAAAAAAGGGAATGAGTTTTTCTTTTAGTACTACGTTAATGCAAGGTATGTAGGTCTATAAAAAACCGCACAATTGACACAGTCCTATCAGTAAAACATTCTCTGCTGTACTTCTCACTCACATTCAAGTACTCTTCCTGTTTGAAATAGGGCCAGGTAAGTTCACCTAGTTGCAGAAGCTTCAAGGATATGTATTTATGGGATTTCTGTTTACTGCAGATGTTTATGTGTAGTTTCATCATGTATTCATCATGATCTTGGAAGCAGTTTATGACACTAACATCCATCAGTCACAGTTGGAATCCGTCAATTCATACAAATACTTGGGTGTAACTCTTTGTAGTGACATGAAATTAAACGACGACGTAAGCTCAGTCATGGGTAAAGCAGCTGGCAGACTTTTGGTTATTGGTAGAATATTAGGGAAATGCAGTAAGTCTACAAAGGAAACACTAATAGCTTATAAATCACTCGTGTAACCCATCAAATAATATTACTCATGTGTGTGTAACTTGTATACCAAATAGGACTAACAGGCGATAATGAACGTATAGAGATGATGGCAGCAGGAATGGTTACAGATTAGCTTTATCTCTGGATGAATGTCACAGAGATGTTGAAAGAACTGAAATGCAGATCCTTGAGGATAGACATCAAGTAGCCCACAGAAGTCTGCTTACAAAGTTTTGAGAAGAGGCTTTAAATGATGGCCTGAAGAAAATACTACAATCCCTTGCTTATCACACCTATAGTGATTGTTAGGACAAACTTATCGATTAAGTACGGCACACACAGTGGCATTTCAAGAGTCATCCTTCCCACATTACATATGTGAGTGGAACAGTCAAAAGCCCTAGTAACTGGTGTTGGTATGATGGGACATACCCGATGCCATGCAGTTAGCAGTGGTTTACAGAGTATGAATATAGATTTTAGTACCATACAATTCTGCTGCCCATATATAGGTGCAAATTTTAATCTAACTACAGATATTAAATATTATGCCACAACAGGCTCACAGCCAGTTAGATGCAGTGCATCAAAAGCAGAAGAGAACATCATGCATATGTCTTTACACTTATTTGTTTAATTGTTCAGTAATATAAAAAAAATTATTTTCATTACTGTCTTTGACATGGTACTTAATAATATTTGATCGTGTCAATGGCCACTTCTTGTCATAACAGTACTGCTTCCATCACACCAGGATCCTGCTGCCATTATTGTTTTGAAAAGTTTTAATTTATTATTGGTATCCAATATCTGTTACGATATTTCGTCCCTTATTTACAATCCAAGAAGTGTGTGAGCTTTACAGAGGTAACCAATGGAGTTAGAGCAAATATGGATCATCCTGATCAATATACGAGGTATTTTAAGATCATGAGAATCTATCTTCAGTGAGGGGATAAATGGCATATATAGTTTTCTCTTACCACATACTACCACCACTCATCCTGTCCCAGCTGGCCCTTGTGGCCGAGCTGTTCTAAGCGCTTCAGTCCGGAACCGTGCTGCTGCTAAGGTCACAGGTTCGAATCTTGCCTCGGGCATGGATGTGTGTGATGTCCTTAGGTTAGTTAGGTTTAAGTAGTTCTAAGTTTAGGGGGCTGATGGCCTCATACGTTAGGTCCCATAGTGCTCAGAACCATTTGCACTGTTTTTGAACAATCCAGTCCCACACACTTACAAACAAACACACATATTTATTCCTGTTTAAGAAATACACTTTTACATGATAACTCCCTGGCAGACACCATCTCTAATATGCAGCACCATACCTTGCAGACTTGTAACTCTCCATTTTAATAATCTGATATGTGTCATTTACTTCAAAACATTGCTAAAATCATCTTCAACAGCGTTTCAGCTAGCACTGAGAAGATAATTTAGCATCCCACTGTCATTGAGTTCATTAGAAAAGGAGTCATAGCTTAGTTGTAGAAGCGTGGAGAAAGAGAACAACTATAGCTTATATGAAGGATTTCTCAGTGTGAGATACTGACATAGATGTTTGCCCCTAAGTTTCGCCACAGTTACATGTTCTGTCATATTATAACCAATGGTTGTGGGAAAATGAATGCTAGAAATGTGATTTTATGCCACTCAAAGCTGATGGAAAATCAGATGCTGTCTAATTTGTGTCTTCATTATTGATTTTATAGGCATAATGGTAATCATAAAGGCTAGTTTCAACACTTATAGTAGTGGGAGTGAGAGAATTCTTACCAATTTCAGCTATAAGTAGCCTGTAATCAAACCCCATTCTTATCTACTATTGAACAAGTGCACTTCTGACCTAGTGTAGGTGCTGCTAAAGAAATTAATGCAATATGTTGATGACACTGCCCAAGGAAATGTTCAGAATCTCTGTCAGTTTATTTAATTATCAGCAGTTTCAACTCATTTATTCTTGATGAGACACACTAATTAAACCTTGTAAATGGAGATTTGACTGCAGTTATGTTACATTCATGCTGCTACATGTTCCTTAAGTAGTCCTTCCTAAATAAACTAATGCTATGACACAGTTATGTGCCTTTTACATATGGGGGTGACATTGTTCTTTTATTGGTATAGACTTCCAACACTTCACTGTATGAATTATGACATCTGAAAATCTTCCTAATGATAAATGTCCTTCTTTAGCCAGCTAAGGCAGATTATGAAAGAAATGAATGATAATACCCATCAGTTCAACGTTTAATTGAAATAATTTTATGTCCACATCCCCCAACAATGTGTAATGTGAGGAACTTTAGGATGTTATTGGCATATTCAGTGAAAATTAGTTTTAGAATTTACTGAAACAAATTTATTATAGACAGATAATTGGTCACATTTCCATGCATCTACTACTAGACATGATTTTTTTTTTGCAGGGAAACAAAAGCATCACCACTAAGACAACCTATTTTCCCATTTCATCTATCCATTATCAGCCTCATCTGGATACATTGTACACTGTGCAGTAATCTGGTAGAGGCTTCATTATCATTTTCTTAGCAATTTTTCTAATGAAGGATGTTAAAGTAAATAAAAACTGCTTTACATGTTTTAATATGAACATGACTAATTTGAGAGTGTAGAAATTGCTGCTGATTCTCCAAAACTTTCACAAATACATAGGTTTTTATCATTTCTTTTAACTGTGACTGACCTTAGAAAACCAACTTTATGTGTCAACCTACAGTGAGTTATTTTGTTTTTATTGGTACTCCAAATTGAGAGTCATTTTTATGAAGTGTTCAGCTGAAGTGCATCCTATGATGGAAGTTACTTTTACAGTAGTGGATTTTGTTAGGCACCCATTTTGGAAGTAAATTGACATTACTGACATGTACTGATCAGTCAGAACATTATGACCACCTGCCTAAAAGCCTGTATGTCCACCTTTGGCATTGATAACAACAATGATGCATTGTGGTGTGGAATCAACCAGGCCTTGCTAGATCGCTGGATGGAGCTGGCACCACGTCTGCACACGCAAGTCAACTAATTCCCGTAAATTACTGGAATGGGGTGGGGCGATGTCCTTCGACGCCACGTTCAATCACATCCCGGATGAGTTTGATCGGGCTCAGATCTGGCAAGTTGGGGAGGAGGGCGGGGGGGGGGGGGGCAGCATGCTAACTGGAAATCGCTACTGTGTTCCTCAGACAACTCTGTCACACTCCTGGCATTGACACATGTCACATTGTCTTGCTGGAAGATGCCACGGCTGTCAGGAAACATCATCCTCATCAAGCAGTGTGCATGGTCTGCAACCAGTGTACGTTAATCCTTGGCCATCATGCACCAGCTCAACTGGACCCATGGATGCCCACATGAATGTACCCCAGAGCATAATGGAGATCTCACCGCCCTGTCTTGATCCTATGGTACAGCTGTCAAGAAGCTGTTCCCCTGGAAGATGACTGATTTGCACCCTCCAATTGGCATGATGAAGAAGGTATCAGGATTCATCAGCACCAGACCTTGTGGCACTCTGCTACTGCCCCACCATCCAGTACCAATCGTCACGTACCTATGTCAGTTTCAGTTGTAGGCATCATGATGTTAACATTGGCACATGTATGTGTCGTCGGCTGCAGACTCCCATCATTAGGAGTGTCCAGTGCACTGTGTGTTCAGAAACACTTGTATTCTGCCCAGTATTAAAGTCTGATGTTAGTTCCACCACAGTCCACCATGAATCCTGTTTTACGAGTATGCCCAGCCTATGAAATCTGACACCTGTAATGAGGGGTGGTCACCCAACTGCACAGTGTCTGGACGTGGTTTTACCTTGGTTTTGCCACATGTTGAAGACACTCACCACAGAACTCCTCAAACACCCGGCAAGTTATGAAGTTTCTGAAATGCTCATGCTGAACTTCTAGGCTATCACAATCTGCCCTTGGTCAAACTCAGACAGGTGGTGTGCATTACTCATTCTGAACATGGTCAGCACACTCACTGATACTACATGCACTGTGTGTGTGTCTGACTAGTAGTCATTCCTTGCGCATCACTTTGCTGTCACCTGGAAGGGTTTATATCGATAGTGGGTTATTGGTCATAATGTTCTGGCTAATCAGTGTTAAGGAATTATGTAAATGTTACTCTGGTGCACCATTTGCACTCAATACTTGATGGAAATGGAAATGTCGTGTGGCTAGGGCCTCCCGTCGGGTAGACCGTTCGCCTGGTGCAAGGCTTTCTAGTTGACGCCAGTTTGGCAAATTGCGTGTCTATGGGGATGAAATGATAATGATATGGACAACACATCACCCAGTCCCTGAGCGGAGAAAATCTCCGACCGAGCCGGGAATCGAACCCGGGCCGTTTGGTATGACATTCCGTCGTGCTGACCACTCAGCTACCAGGGGCGGACTACTCAATACTTGATGAAAAATGCAATGTAATGAAAGTATTTTATGACTAGCCTTTCCCCTGTGGCCTTGACCATATACGCATTTTATACATATATTGCATATATTTCCTCCATCCCCCTTCCCACCTCTAACTCTTCATCCTCCTGTCTTTGTGTCCACCTCATTCTCCCTTCCTGCTCCCTCCGTAATTACCTATTCTCTCCTGCTATCTCTCTCTGTCCATCTCCTGCTCTATTTATTTCGACATTCTCCCATGTATGCCCATGTGCATGTATGGCTCCTCTATAACAGGTCAAAAAAGCAGGTCGATACTACTCCTATAACACACCTATCATATGTGAGCGAGACAGCCTACAAATCTGGGGCTTGGGAAACCTTTTCGGAAATCATTGTGGACTTCAATATTCCAAGATCCACAGTGTCAAGTGTTTGCTGGCAATACCAAATTTCAGGCATCACCTTTCAGAAAATGCAATTTCCAATGGCCTTCACTTAATGAGGGAGAGCAGTGGCTTTTGGGTAGAGTGTCAGCGCTAATCAGACAAGCAACACTGCATTAAAAAAAAAAAAAAAAAAAAAAAAAAAAAAAAAAAAAAAAAAAAAAAAAAAAAAAAAAAAAAAAAAACCGCAGAATTCAATGTGTAATATATGACAAACGTATCTGTTAGGACAGTGTGGTGAAATTTGCTATTATTGGGCTGTGGCAGAGATGACCAATGTGAATACCTTTGCTGACAGCACTAAATCACCTGCATTGCCTCTTCTGAGCTCATAATCATATCCTTTCGACACTAGATGGCTGGAAAACCAAGGCTTGGTCAGATGAGTCCTAATTTCACTTTGTAAGAGCTGATGGTAGGGATCGAGTGTGTCACAGACCCCTCGAAGCCATGGACCATGTTGTCAACAAGGCACTGTGCAAGCTGTTGGCGGCTCCATAATTGTGTGGGGTGGGTGTACATGGAACAGACTGGGTCCTCTGGTACAACTGAACGAATTATTGAATGTAAACGGTTTTGTTTGGCTATTTTGAGAGCATTTGCAGCCATTCATGGACTTCATGTTCCCAAACAATGATAAACTTTTTATGGATGAAAATGCACCATGTCACTGGGCCACAGTTGTTTGTATTTGAAGAACATTCTGGATGATTTGACCAAATGATTTGGCCATCCAGACTGCTTGATATGAATCCTGTCAAACATTTATGGGACATAATTGAGAGGTCAGTTCATGTACAAAAATCCTGCATCAGCAACTCTTTCACAATTAAGAATGGGAATAGAGGCAGGATGGCTCAGTATTTCTGCATGTGACTTCCAATGACTTGTTGAATTCATATCCTCAATGCTGGCAATTTTCTGGAGGGAAGTTTATGTTCTTGTCATGAAACACCTATTGAAAAAAATTAGAGAATAAGCTGCTGTGAAAGACCACAGAACAACTTTATTGCCACAGTAAAGATCATGAAAAGAAGAAAAAAGAAATTAGTGTTCATATTTAAGCAAACAGACATTTATTTCTCCATTGTTCGATTTGTGAGTGAGATAGGAAAGGGAATTATTAGTTGTGGTACAAGGTACGTTCCACCATAGTGGATTGTGAAATAAAAGTAGATGTAGAAGGTTAGAAAGTAAAGGCAGGTCACTATAACCTCATGATGAGGATCTCCTACAGGTGAATTAATCTGATGTTGGGGCCTGGGTGAACTGCCTTCCTTTTTTAACCTTCAGCACTCAAATCTCTCTCTCTTCCTGGAGTTTGCTATTACATATGGTTTTATTTTGGTTCTGAATGCCAGAAGACAAAATAATTGTATTTCTGACAACTTATACACTAGTGACTAGAGTAAAATGTTAGAGAAGAATGAGACAATATATATTTGGAAATTGTGTTTGTGTTTAATTTCATGATTCATAAAACTGTGTTATTTCAGAAACTTAATTTCCTTATTAGCGCTATATTTTGTTGAAGATAAATGCACAAATACTTAAATGTTGGATGTTAATGTCTCTTTCAACTCACTTAAATGTATCAAATACAACAACCTCATCAATCTTAGGATCCAACAAATATGATCAAAGTGCAAGTTAATACTTATTCCATCTAATATTATGGGATACCCAAAAAGAAAAACTGGAATTATTTTTTAGAAGCTATATATTTTCAAACTATGTACAAAATGACCTGATCCCCTTGAAAATACTTTCCATTATAACTAATACTTTTCTCCCACTGGCACTTCCAATGTTCAAAACATTTTTTGTAGTCATCTTTAGAAATAGCCGAAAGCTTCTACCTCCTTTTTTGACTTCTTTAATGTTGTCAGATTGGTGTCCTTTCATGCACCTTTTCATCCATGGAAATAAGAAAAAGTCGAAGAGAGAGAAGTCAGGTGAGTAAGGTGCATGCCAATTTTACCCAAAAACTGTCTAACAGAGATGGCTGTGTGTGCAGGTGCATTGTCGTGTTGGTAGAACCATTTCCTGTCTTCCACAAATCAAGTCTTTTTTGATAAACACTGTTGTGTTTAAAACTTCCAAGTAAAGGTTTAATTGATGGTCTGACCCAATGGCACAAACTATCATTGATTTGGGCAGTTGACTGATGTCCAGAAAAAGGTTTAACATCAATTGACATGTCGCCAGTTTTAAATTGAGCAAACTACTCGTATGCTTGAGTTTTTCCCATAGCTTCATCTTGGTAAGCTGTTTTCAACATTAAAACAGTTTCAGCAACATATTTACCAAGTAGAAAATAAAATTTCACAGCTAGGTGTTGTTCACTTAAACTTGTCATCATAAAAGTGAAACAAGAATAAAACAGTACCAGCAAAAACAATCACTGCAGATGAACAGAACAAGCCAAATGACAACACAGGTGCACTGTACTAGCAATAAGTTGCACTATACGTGCCTAGTGGCAGAAATACATATGACACAAGATTTGCCCACAGTATTGTTATTCTGGTATTTAAGGGACACCCTCGTATACCCATCAGTGTGAGCACTCATTTGCATGACTTGATGTGAAAATCCAACTGTGCAAGAATGATAGCTGTAGTACTGTAAGACAGAATTTTCTCTAGTCAAATGTTCACTACCAAATCCTATTTCTTGCCAAAACTCATAAAGGAAAGCTACTTGTTTACTTTTTCTCCTTGACTCTCTTAAAATTTCACAAACTATTAGAAATATAGGTTTTCTGTTGTGTAGCCCTTACTGTCTGATACCAGAAATGCCCATACCCTTTCCTAGAATGTGATTAATCTGTTATCGAACACAGGAACAAATCTCATTTACAGTTGCCATCCATACCATCAGTGTGATTGTTTCATTTGGTGAGTGTTTTCTCTTTGTATTAATCATATGTTTCTGATCCATTGTGTATTGTGTACATAATTCAGTTTTGTGGCTGCAGTTATTTGATTAGCTCAGAGTGAACTTTCTCATACATGTTAATGTACACCATTGTTGGGCATATTTTATAAGAAAGCTGACTTCACAGATGTTACTAAATATTGACAACTCTTACCTCTTATGTAACTTTCTTAATTGTTGTCATCCCTCTGACTAGTAATGAGATACTTACAAAATCACCGTTGGGATCTCAAAAGAATCACTCTATTGATAAAGCTGATAATGCCTTCAGTTAACAGATAGTAAAATTTTTTAAATGGTAAAGGATCATCAGCTGGAATTGTCTCTGACTTATTAAAGAGTTTTTATTGTTCAATCACAATGTACCATAAGAGAAATTAAGTTTTTATGCGATAGCTTGTTCAGCACATGCCAGATTTAGTTCCTATTTATGAATCAGGATGAAAAATGTTACACTAGGCTTGTGGGTAATACAAAGAGGGACACAGGCTTCCAGCATGCTAGGTTGTTGAAGGGCCAGCAAATATCTTGGAACACCTAAGGCAGGCAAAGTACTTTTTGATGCTTGTCCTTGCAAGCGAATACCATCAAATATTGGTGGATGAAAAGGACAGCGATAAGATGGCATTAAGCTCAAACCATCAACATTATGAGTATAACCAAATACCAGTAGGACTGAAAGGAGATCCATTTTGTTTTCAGTGACTGATGAACAAAGATTTGGCAGGTCTGCAAGGGATAACATGTTTTGTGTATCTAGATGATATAGTGTGGTAAAGAATAAATCTGCAGGAGCATAATGAGAAGCTCTGTTTAAATTTTGATAGGGTTCGAAAGTATAAATTAAAGCTGAAACTAGATAAGTGTGAGTTCTTAAGAAAAGATACGATTTTCTTGGGTCATTGTATTACAGACAAGGGAATCGTACCAGACATGGTAAAGGTGGAAAAGGTGTAATTCTTTCCACAGCCGAGAACAATGAAAGAACTGTAGATCTAATTGGTTACTACTGATGGTTTATTGTGAAGCCACTTCATGAATTGCTAAAGAAAGGAATAGAATATGAATGCTACAAAAAACAAAATGATACATTTGAGGAACTAAAGGAGAAGTTGGTTAATCCACTATTACATCAGTAGCCAGATTTTTGAAAGCCATTCATAGTGACAACAGAAGCACGCAGTGCAACTCTGGGAGCAATTACATCACAAGACAAGAAAGTTGGTGATGACTTGCCCATTTTATATGCACCTGGGTCATTAAACAAGGCAGAATTAAACTATAATGCCAAAGAGAAAGAAGTATTGGCTACAGGATATGCAGTGAAACAGTTGCGACAGTACATACATTGACAATGGTTTACAGTGCCAACAGAACATAAGTCATTAATATGGATGTTCAGTGGAAAGGATCCTAGTTTGAGGTTCCTGAATTGGAGACCTACGCTTGAAAAGTACAATTACAAGGTTATCTACAAGCCAGCTAGGATGAATATCAGTACAGATGCTCTTAGTAGAATACATCCCAGTGAGCTAATCCATACTGATAGGGATCAGATGGACAGAAAGGAAAGGGGTAGTCAGGTGACTGTGTGGCAGGCACAGGTAAATGCTGAATGTGTCAGCAGAAAATGCAGGGCAGAGGTTAAGGAAACTGAAATTAGTCTGGAAGAAAAGAAAAATATTCTAAATAAAATAAATGTAATCTGTTAATAGGGCAATGGGCAGCTATAGAATGTTCAAGAGGATAAAGCAGTAGATACAACAGAAAGGATTGAAATGTGAGGCAGAAGAATATGTACAGAAATTTCCATCATGCCATAAAAAATAAATTTATGCAGGTGAAGACAAAAATTGCCACTGAAAGTAACAGACATTGAGAAAAGTATAATTGAAAAGTGTTCAGTGGACATAGTGGGCGCTTTAGAGTTATCAAGCACAGGTAAGAGATACATGATTACATTTCAAATAGTAGTAGTAATCACAGAAAGCACCAACACATAACAATTTCCAATGGAGTTCAAAGTTTCAGAAATAGAGACATCTTCAGAACTGTACTATAATTATTTAGGAGAAGTACATCATGAAGAATTGTATATCATGCAGAATTGTAACATGTGTAAATTTTGATGGTATACATGAGCTTTTTCAGAATGCTGAACAATGTGGCAAATTAACAGTATAGAGGTGTAGTGGCACTCTGAAGGAACTTCATGTAGGCTGAATAGGATGTTGCTTGCTAGGCAAATATGTGACATGTCATACAGAAAGAATAACAGAGTTACAGAAGTTGGTGCATCAATTGAAACAGCATGAGACAATGAGAAAAAAGAAGAAGAATGGCCTGTTTAACTTCATTTGGAGCTAAGGATGATACTACTTGGCACACTAGATGAAGCTGATGCTACATATTGCAAGGAGCACAGAAAAGAGGTGGAGAAAAATTCAAAAAGGCTTTTGAGATGATGTAAAACAAGTGGCAGTTGTAAGAGCCATATTATCAGGGGTAAACAGAATAGTAAGTGTGATAAAGGAAAACAAAAATGTTTAAAGTTTGGAATGAAAGATTTATCAAATTGTGTGTTACAGAGGCAGACATAGGATTTAAAAGAGTTTGAACATTTGTAACAATATGCAAATAAGTGCCACAATTGGTAGATGTATTTAGAGATAAAATCAGAATATGAACAAATGATAAGTGCTATAGTTAATGCATAGAATAGAATATTGCAGCCTCACATAATAATTGCTCCACAAATTGTGACGTTCCTCAGTTTAACAAAAGGTGAACTTAGACATGAAGTTCTCTGTTCCTCTAGTTGAATCATCAGATAACTCTTATTAAAGGTTATCAATGTAGATGCCTTTGTAGGGGAAAGCATGTTAGGATATATAAAAAAAGTTACTTTTAGTAGCTAATGACATATTTATGTTATATGGAATGTTTCCTTTACTATAAGCAATCACTCAGCTATCAGGGAAGTATGTTTTCATCCAACCAGAGGAGGAGATCTTACTTATCAATGATGCAAAGAGAGAGTATGCAAAACTATTGGATTCTAAAGAATTAAATAAGAACAGAATGCTTTGCAGACAAACATTTTCACTATTGTCAGCATTTGATCAGGAAGATGTGTGAAGCAAAGTTGCTTCAGACAGTAATTAATATGCCAAGTGAGTGTGTAAAGATGACTGTATCTTTAAATCAAAGTATTTGAACACATTTAAATAACAATAAGTGGTTATACATGGTTCCTAAGGAGGAATGGCCTGACAGTATTATGTGGGAAGCAAGCTCCAAAGGATGTAGTACTGGGAGGAGTTGGAAAAGTGCACTTCAACAGTCAATGTAAAGGGTATGGAACAAGAACATTCATACAAACAGACAAAATAATATGTACAAATAAAACTGAGAAGGGTTTAACATGACAAATAGAGTTAAAAATCGATGGTTGTATAGTAAATAAGGAGAATACACACATTCCATTGCTAACTTAGAAGTTACCATTAGATCATGTAGTCACACAATTAGATGATATGAAAGTTGTCAGAAAGAGTTTAAATGATGCAGAAAGAATGGTCACTAAACAGCAGGAAAAGATGAGGCAATTCAGGTGTCTAACACACTATTCCATCACTATATATGAGTATAACACTGATTATAATAGTTATGATGATCTATTTTTGTAGATAATGTACATGTTGTATGGAATGCTTTAGAACTGTATGGAAACACTTTAATGACAGTGATTGTTGTGGACGAATATGTGTACCAACTATCATTGTAAATCAGGGCCCAGAAAACATTCTAGTGCAAAGATCTTGTAACAGTAGTACTGAGGAAATAGTGATCTATGAAAGGAATCCAAAAGAGCAAGACTGCTCCACATCTTTTAGAAACAGACAAAGAGAAACTTTTATGGTGTAACAAAATGTAATTATCTCATGTCAGAAAAATATTATAATTGTATCAAAATGAAATATAAAATTGACACAAAAGAAAATGTAACCATATGGACAGAAATATGACAAAAATGGTTATAAATGTCTAAAAAAACTGGATTTTAAGTTGACACTACTCTACTTTTGCATCTATGTAGATATTCTGCAAGCTACCATACAGTGCATGATGTAGAGTACCCTGCACCATTACTAGTCATTTGATCTCATCTTCCACTTGCAAGTAGAAAGGGGCATAAACAATTGTCTGTACGCCTCCATATGACCCCTAACTTCAACTATTTTATCATCATAGTCCTTATGCGCAATATATGTTGGTGGCAGTAGGATCATTCATCAGTCAGCTTCAAATGCTGGTTCTCGAAATTTTCCCAGTAGTTTTCCTCGAAAAGAACATTGCCTACCCTCCAGGGATTCCCATTTGAGTTCCTAAAGCACTTTGATAACACTTACATGTTGTCTGAAACTATCAATAACAAATCTGGTAGCCTGCTTCTGAATTGCTTCAATGTCCTCATTCAATCTGACTTGGTACAGATCCCAAACACTCAAGCACTATTCAAGAATAGGTCACACCAATGTCCTATAAGCTGTCTCCTTTACCAATGAACCACACTTTCCTAAAATTCTCCCAATAAACTGAAGCAGACCATTCGCCTTTACTACCACAACCCTCACATGCTCATTCCATATCATACCACTTTGCAACGTTAAGCCCAGATATTGAAACGGCTTGACTGTGTCAAGCAGGACACTTAATAATACTGTATCGGAACATTACAGGTTTGTTTTTCCTACTCACCCACATTAAGTTACATTTTTCCCACATTCAGAGCTAGCTCCCATTCATCACACCAACTAGAAATTTTGTCCATGTCATCTTGTATCTTCCGACAATCACTCAACTTTGACACTTTAACATACACCGTAGTGTCATTAGCAAACAAATGCAGATTGCTGCCCACGCGGTCTGCCAAATCATTTATGTATATAGAGAACAACAGCAGTCCTATCACACTACCCTGGGGCACTCCTGATGATACCCTTGTTTCTGGTGAACACTCACCATTGAGGACAACATTCTGGGTTCTATTAGTTAAGAAGTCTTCAAGCCACTCACATATCTGTGAACTTATTCCATATGCTTGTACCTTCATTAACAGCCTGCAATGGAGCACCATGTCAAATGCTTTTAAGAAATCTAGAAATATGGAATCTGCCTGTTGTCTTTCATCCATAGTTCACAGTATATCAGGTGAGAAAAGGCTAAGCTCAGTTTTGGATGAGTGATGCTTTCTGAAACCATGCTGATTTGTGGACATATGCTTCTCAGTCTCAAGAAAATTTATTACATTCAAACTGAGAATATGATCAAGAATTCTGCAGAAAACTGAAGTTAGGGATATTGGTCTGTAATTTTGTGGATCCATTCTCTTATCCTTCTTATATACAGGCATCACCTGTACTTTTTTCCAGTCCCTTGGGGCTTTGTGCTCTGCAAGAGATTCATGATAAATACAAGCTCGCTAAGGAGCCAATGCCACAGAGTACTCTGTAGAACTGAATTGGGATTCCACCCAGACCTGGTGACTTATTTCCTTTCAAATCTTTCAGTTGTTTCTCTATTCCAGGTGTGCTTATTAATATGTCGTCCATACAAGAGTCTGTCCAATGGTCAAATGACGGTATGTTTGTATGATTCTCCTGCATGAACAATTTCTCAAACGTGAAATTTAAAAATTCAGCTTTTGATTTGCTGTCTTCAACTGCCACACCACACTGGTCAACAATGGACTGAATAGGAGCCTTAGACCCACTTAGCAGTTTCACATAGGACCAGAATTTTCCTGGGTCCTCTGCCAGATCTTTCGCCGAGATATGACATTAGTTGTTGTATGCTTCACACACAGATCTTTTCACAGATGCACGAATCTCTATTAACCATTGCTTTGTCATAATTTGTGCGTTCTCTTTTGAACTGAGAGTGCAAAAACCTCTGTCTCCTCAGTGTCTTTGGAATTTTGCTATTAATCCATGGTGGTTCTTTTCCATCCTTTATCCACTTGGATGGGGTAGGGGGGGGGGGCTAGACAAAGGTAGTTGCAGTAGTATCAGTGCAGTTAATGAACTCATAGGCAACTAGCTGGAGAAATGTGTGTGTTGTATATTGGGTGTAGGCTCAGTTAATACAGTCTGTGTCATTTTAAAGCAAGATAGAATGGTGCTAGCCAGTCACCATCTCTGTACTAATACTTGATCTCTTCATGGGTACTTCTTCAAGGCAAGTAGGAACTGTTTTGGAATAAATTTAAAAGTTTCAAACCACTTCTAGCTGGGGTTATTTCGAGTTACTTCCCAATACTTACATTTTGTAATAAGGGATTTAACATTACAGCCAGGTCAAGACTCCCTCTCACATAGGCCAACTGGCTAATTCACTTCTCACAAACAGTGCCACCCAATCTTTGGCAATACTCATACTCAGAACATGACAATATTTCAATTTATCTGGAAAGTATAGCCCTTTCAAATGATCGATCTATAATCATGAATGGACCAGCTATTATACTGAAAGCTGCTTTAAGAAACTTTGGAGAGGAGGGGTTTATGCCACCCCATCCTACAGAATTTTTAGTTTTTTAAGTGTAGTACTGTTTTTCCCACCTTTTTGTAAGTCACTGCATCAAATTTACAAATCATAGTGTCACATTATGATACAAAGAAATACATATTTATTTTTTAGGTAATGTTCTACATCGATGTCATATTGTGCTTCATTTTTACAGAAATCATTGAACTGTTCTGGTATTTAAGTAGGATTTACAATGAAAGTGTTTTATATTTTAATTTTTGAAATTTCTTGATTGTTGGATTTAATTCCAAGTTATGATTTAACAACTGCCAAATTGCCTTTGATTGGTTTCTTTGCTTCTGAATGAATTATATTGTTGGTCATTTCTTTTCCTCCCTTTAAAAGCTCCTTAGATATCTTGTTTATAATTTTTAACATTAATTATAAACTCTGGATTTGTTTTGTACTGGTATAACAGTTCTGCATGTAATTTTCTTTTCTTTTTGCCATTAGATCTTTTTATGCCAACAATAGTCTAGTTCAATTTATTAGTTGTCTTTCTCTGGCAGACTACTGGTGAAAATGTTTGACTGAAGACCTCCCGAAGTTTTCACAAGATTATTATTCATTTTGCACTTGCACTGAGCCTTGTTTAATCCACAATAGAAAAAATATGTTTTCCTCACTGACTTCTCTTTTGGTAGAGATTTTCCCAGCACTTTTTACATTTACTTTTTGGCAATTAAATCAATTAAGCATAGAGATCGGAAATTCCTGGGTTGAAACAGAAGTTATGAGTAGAGTCATACGCATATTTTCTTAAAACATTGTCTGTATGTTTCTGACCTTCAGTTTGCCCTAGTAAAATTAGGGAAATTTAGACTTAAACCAGATTCTTAAATTAGATCAGTAAACTATGTATTAATGATTGATTCACGTGCTGTCTGTATGTTGAAATCAGCAGTACTCAGTATATATTTCTTTCCTTCTTTTTTCTTAAAATTCTCAAAAAGACTTTACAATTTTGCTGAAAATAATTATTTCAGCA
The DNA here is from genome assembly GCF_023864345.2 of Schistocerca serialis cubense. Lineage (NCBI taxonomy): Eukaryota > Metazoa > Arthropoda > Insecta > Orthoptera > Acrididae > Schistocerca > Schistocerca serialis. The sequence goes on from NC_064640.1 coordinate 824,044,915, forward strand.
GCTAGACTCCTGTTTATGAAATAATTGAAAAACAATTGGCCTAATTCTACATAGCAGCTTTCAAATATTAATTCTCCATTTGAGGCCTAAAAATCATGTCCTTTTTATATTGCAACACATTTTCAATAAGTTTACAGGAGCCTCCAAGACATCAGATGCTTCTAAAAAAGCTACTAACAACTTTGAAAGTTTCCAGTTTATTTAGAACAGCGATAGACTTTCATAATCCAGTGTTAATTCAAGCAAATTCCTTTGATATTTCTAAGTTCTGACTAGATAATTTCAAGCTTATCAACTGTTAGAGGTTTATTGTGTTTACCAATGTCGTTCAGACCATTAATGTTTAGCTGTATTGAGAAGGTACTTTTATCTTTATTGATAATGTTAAAAAGCAAACAATTCTCATGGTTATCTTGTGTCCCATCTTGATCTTCAAGTACAGCATGCCAGTGAGACATTCTCTCAACTTGTTACACATCTGACACATTGTATTTACTGGGAACTCATTAAATACTTTTATGCAAATGTTCATCATGGTTTTATGAATTTATGTTTTCATTAATTTTTATCATTAGTATTACAGGACAAATATGTTTCTGTTCCTTGTGGTGGACCTTACCACTCGTCTCATTTTACCTAATGACTTTTCAGTGCTTCTCCATTCTCCTTTTCTGCTTGACCACCTCATGGCAGTGGTTGCTTTGTCACTTCACGTCACCTCTGAATAGTCCCATCTTCCCAAACTTTTCTTTTCTTTTGGGTGTAAAAACTGCCATTGCATTCTCCTTTGTCAGTGTCAGCTGATACCTGATAAGCAGCTATTTTTCCAAATTTATTTGACAAAAGTATATACGATGATTTAAATGTTTCTTCACTTACTTACTATCACCTCTGTGCTGTGACATTTCCGTGAGCAATTGTGGACTCAGACCACAATTTATTTGGTATGAACTGTAGATTAAAACTGTAGAAATTGCAAAAAGGTAGGAAACCGAGGAGATGGGACCTGGATAAATTGAAAGGACTAAAGGATGTTGAAAGTTTCAGAGGGAGCATCAGGTAACAAGGGACTAGAATAGGGGAGAGGAATACAGTTGAAGACAAATGGGTTGTTCTGAGAGATGAAACAGTGAAGGCAGCAGAGGATCAAATAGGCAAAAAAAACAAGGCCTGGTAGATATCCATCGAGAACTCGAGCTGTTGAATTTAACTGATGAAAGGAGAAAATATAAAAATATAGGAAATGAAGCAGGCGAAAGTGAATACAAATGTCTAAAAAATGAGATTGATGACAATTGCAAAATGACTAAGCAGGAATGGCTAGAGGATAAACATAAGGAAGTAGAATAATATATCATTAGGGGAAGGATAGATACCACCTACAGGAAAATTAAATAGGTCTTTGGAGAAAAGAGAAACAACTGTATGAGTAGAAAGAGCTCAGATGTTAATCTGTTCCTAAGCAAACAAGGGAAAATTGAAAGGTGGAAGGAGTACACAGAGGCTCTATGCAACTTGAAGGGAACATTTATAGAACAGGAAGAGGATGTAGGTGAAGATAGAGTAGGATATGTTACTGCAAGAAAACTTTGATAGAGTATTGAAAGACCTAAGTCAAAACAAGGCTCCAGGAGTAGATGACATTCCATCAGAACATGATTTCTTTACAGAAGAATGGAAAAACTGGCAGAAGCCAACCTCAAGGAAGATGAATTTGGATTCAGGAGAAATGCAGGAACATGCGAGGCAATACTGACCCTATGACTTACCTTAGAAGATAGGTTAAGGTAAGGTATACCTACATTTAGAGCATTTGCAGACTTGGAGTAAGCTTTTGGAGTGTTGACTGGAGCCCACTATTTAAATATCTGATGGTAGCGAAAGTGAAATGCAGGGAGCATAAGGCTATTTACAACTTGTACAGAAATCAGATGGCAGTTATAAGAGTTAATGGGCATGAAAGGAGAACAGTGACTGAGAAGGGAGTGAGAAATTGTTGTAGCCTATCTCCGACATTATTCAATCTTTACATTGAGAAAATGGTGAAGGAAATTAAAGAAAAATGTGGAGTAGGAATTAAAGTTCAGGGAGGAGTAATAAAAACGTTGAGGTTTGCTGATGACATTGTAATTCTGTTATGAACTGAGACACTTAAAGTACTAGATGACTTTTGCTGTTTGGGCACCAAAATAAATGATGATGGCCAAAGTAGAGAGGATATAAAATGTAGATTGGCAGTGGCAAGAAAAGTGTTTCTGAAGATGAGAATTTTGTCAACATCAAATATAGATATAAGTACCTGGAAGTCTCTTCTGAAAGTATTTGTGTGCAGTGTAGCCATGTATGGAAGAGAAAAATGGACAATAAAGAGCTTAGATAAGAAGAGGACAGAAGCTTTAGATATATGGTGCTACAGAAGAATGCTGAAGATTAGGTGGATAGATCACATAACTAATGAGTATATACAGAATAGAATTGGGGAGAAAAATTTGTGGCACAACCTGACTAGAAGAAGGGACAGGTTGGAAGGACACAATCTGAGACGTCAAGGGATCACCAGTTTAGGAACTGAGAAAAGTATGTGTGTGAGGTGGGAGGAGGGGGGGGGGGTAAAAATTGTACAGAGAGATCAAGAGATAAATATAGTAAGTAGTTTCAGAAGGATGTAGGTAGCAGTAGTTATTCAGAGATGGAGATACATGCAGTCTCTGTACTGAAGACCACCACAACAATAACAATTCTATCTTTTACAGCATAAGAAGAGGCATTGGAATTAATCATGGTAGAGACTGACTTTCATTTTTGGAAACATTCTGCCCCTATGGAAGATACTCTAATGTCAATAGATAATGAACTATTGATGTGATAAAAGCAGGGTATTTGAAAGATGTTTCAGCAGTTGGAAACTGGCAGTTTTAGTAAATTTATAAATAGTCATTCAGCAGCTTTGTCCCAAAATATTGGCAAGGAAGGTAGTAAATATGATTTGTTCCCAGATAAAAACGAGAACTTACACATCTTCTGCTGCAAAAAAATTAAAAGCCATTATAAATGACTATTCTTCACAAAGAAAGGGACATAATGGAAGTATTAGCTTCAAGTCTGTTTGCAGTGCATAAATGTAATCACAGTAAATTGAAGTCATTTAAGAACTTAAAAATAGCCTTTATGGATTGTAGTATGCACTCCTTGGAATGACAATGCCAAATAAAATAACTAATGATGTTAAACTTAAGTATGGTGTGCCTCTAGGTTCTGTTTTGGGCCCAGTGTTGGTCTTGATATTTACCAGTGATCTAGAGCCATCCAGCAACTCCCAAAAATATGTAAAATTTGAGAAAGAAACAAATACATTTATAGAAGGCAAACTGCTGCAGAACAAAAATATGAAGTACCAAATTGCACCATACGCATTGCAGAGTGGTTCACTAATAACAATCCTATTGTTAACACAGAGGAAACTGTTGCAATGCACCTTCATACCGCACAAAACAAGTATCTATTAACCTTCACCATGAATTTATTTAATAAGCAATTAGGAACTGTAAAGTCAACAAAATTTCTAGAAATACAGATTCAGGATGACATGATGTGGAACGCACACATTGGTTACACAAGCAAGAAGCTCAGGATATTATACTCTGGCTTAAAATATTGCTAGATGTGAAATGAAAGAAATATTGAAAAATTGTATTATGCCCAAGCACAATCACTGCTATGATATGGGATGACCTTTTGGGGCAACTCACCATTCAGCAAATGCTGTTTCATAACACTGAAGAGGAATATTAGGCTAATTGAAAATACTATGTCCAGAAATTCTGCAAACTCCTTTTTAAAGTACTCCAGGTACTACCACTGCCATGCCTGTACATTCTTGAGAGTTACTTATATATAGAGAATCTCAGAGGCTAAATACAACTAACTTTGCACAAATCAAGCAGTTCATGCATATGATGCCAGAAAAAATTTGGACTTTGACAGTTAGTATGTAAGCACAACTCTCAGACAAAATGGACCACCGCAAATTGCAAAAGATTTTACAATAAAATTCCTGTCCACATCAAGACAATAAAAGAAATACAAAATTTCAAAGTGGGAACACTGGTGCTATTGCACTGTAAACAAATCTGTTGACACAAATTTAAATTATTTCGTTTTTTTTGTATTATGTATCTCAAATTGCTTTTGCTACCTATTGTACTATATATTATCTTGTGCTATTATTCTAATGTATTATATTCCAGTGATATACTGTACCGTATTGTGTGCTAAAAATTATTTACGTTATTCAATCAATTTACGATGTATTTAATAAACTATTTATTGCAGCAAAATAGCCATTATGGTTATATATTAGTTTACAATCATTTGAGAGTGAATTACAAGGATGTATTGAGTGTCTGCATGATTCTTAGTAGTAGATTACATTCAGTGCAGGTATTATAACAGATTATCATTTGAACCATTTATTGCATAGTCTCTAATTGATCTGGTCCTCTTGTTGCATATTTCTATACGGTATCTCTCACAAGACTGTCCACATAGTGTACACTTGCAAAGGTTTGATGGTTCGTGGTATATTGTATTTGCACAAATTTCATGGTGGAATCCGTGTGCTGTGAGTCTTGTAAGTACGTGTCTCATCTCAAAATTTGCTGCTGTCCAAGTGCGGTCGATCACGGCCCTGGATCCATAGAATTCCGTTGGTACTTCCTCTCTTTTCTTGAGTAGTGATCTTAGTAGGTTCTCCAATGCTGATGTGTTGGGAAGTAAGAACCTTGTCCTTAGATCCTCTATGAGGAAAGATTCTTGGGCGAGAAGGTAGACTAATCTTGATCTTGTGGTTTTTGCTACCCCTAATGCTCTTTTGATATAGGTTGCTTTTAATCTTTCCAATGTTTCTAAGTTCTGTTGATTTAGGTGTATCCATATGATTTCTATCCCATAAACCAGTATCGGTATTATTTTTGATTTGAAGAGTGCCATAGCTGTGTCTAGATTTAGTGTTCTGATGGAACTTACTTCGTTTATTGCTCTGATGGCCTGTGTCGCTTTCTCTGTTGTGTGTTTAGCGAAGCACTTTGCAGACGGCTGGAGTGTTATCCCTAGATATTTGTAATCTTTTGTGATAGATATTTGCTTTCCTTCTAGTGCAGTTCTTGTCGTTTTTGGGATTTGCCCACCTGGTCTGAATATCATCATTTCCGCCTTGTTGGTGTTGATTATGAACTTGTGTTTTGTGCATCATTTTTCCACATCTTCTATAGTCTCCTGCAGTTTCTTTAAGTTTTTTGAGGCTATCACAATGTCGTCCGTGTAGGCATATGCTTCAACATCTTCGTCTTGAGTGATTTCCATAATGTCCTTTGCTGCCAGAATGAACAGGAGTAAGCTTAGTGGGTCTCCTTGGAGTACTTCATTTGTTTGCCTTGTTGGTTCAGACAGGTCGAGGTTGTCAGAGATCCTTATCTCGTTCCATTCATTTATGGAGTTTATGATCCTCGATATATTTAAAACTGTATACTAATGTACAAAGTAAGCTATATCCTATGTCAAAACTTTGATGAATGGATACTTAATAAATATACTCTTTTATAGTTGAAAATGCTCACTGAAGTTTTCCACCAATTATACAACAGCTTATGTAAATTGCATTATCATAAAGGTGTTATGGAAATGTGAAACTTACAGACAGGAATGGGAAGTGAGAGCACACGTTTGATGGAACATTTTTATGCTTTTCTTGTAGGCCAGGTCCTTTGAAAATGTGAAGAAGATAAGCAACACGTCTTACGTCACAGCTACACTGTACATGTAGAAAACAAAAAGTTTTGAAAGTTTTGACATCTTTCCCAGTGGGTTAATGGCATATGTCACAAACAAAAGTCTGGTCATTTATTCATAATGATTAGCATATGAGCAAGCTGATAGAATGACTAAAACACCATTCAGTTTACAAGCAATAATCTGTCACTTGTTTTAAGCCAGCTAACTTGACTAATACCAAACAAATGATCTTTACAGAGTCCTAAGAGTGCCTCCATTGGCTAGTGGTTAGTGCCACTGTAGAGTGACATACAAGTCAAGGATTCAGTTCTTGCTAGCCCCAGATTTTTATGCCCTATGTTTTTCTGGAACTGAGTCTACCTACGCTTATGAGTCCAAATAAGAAGCTGCTTGGTATAATACCCATTAAAACTGATACTTAAACTGTCCAGATAGCATCAAATAGAAAGAATTTGATGAAGTTGAGATCCATATGATATGTATTTATCTTTGTTGTATTAGATACCTCTAATGAATATTGATGACTGACAAGAGGAACACAGAGATTTGGAAAAGTTCACGAGTTTCCCAGCAATGTTGCAATGAACCCAATACTCATTCTTCACAGTACAGAAAATAACAAGTACTAATGTGGACTTATGCTAGGGTGCAAAACTTAAGGACAACAGTAGCTTTTGCATGATGTGTCACAGCCAAGTTACATAGCTCACTGAAAGTTTGATCTTACATAGAAAGAACTGCTGTGATATAATGCAGAAGGTAACTAAAAGAAATTAGGAATGAGATGAACAGAAATTACACCTGTATTCAAAGACAGTAATTACATTGAAGTGACTGTGATTTATGATGGTCCCATAGACATTACAACAAAATGGTTCAAATGGCTCTGCGCACTATGGGACTTAACTTCTGAGGTCATCAGTCCCCTAGAACTACTTAAACCTAACTAACCTAATGACATCACACACACCCATGCCCGAGGCAGGATTAGAACCTGCGACCATAGCCGTCGCGCGGTTCCAGACTGTAGCACCTAGAACCGCTCGGCCACCCCGGCCAGAGAGACATTATGACAGGTGGTATATTTTTTATAATAGAGTGCATGATCACCATGGGTGGTAATGCATAGCTCTGCAATGTGCTCCCATCCTGGCCACATTCCATCCTCCAACAGCGTGGCTGACAGCTCTTGGTTGGTCATTCATGGATTCTCTTGTTCCAAGAGGCACTCCACCAGTGCAGAGTGATGCAGTTGTGCATTGGCATCCATAAAAATGAATTCAGCGGTAAGTACATACCTGAAAAGGGGCACATGGGGAAGTAGTACTGTGCCACAATAATACTGACCAGTGAGTGTACTGTGTTCAGAGGTTTGGAAGTCAGTACACCCATGCAACATTATGCCCTCCCACACTATAACACCTGGAACATCAAGACAATTACTTTTGACAATGCTTCCAGTGCATTACATACCCTCATATGTCAAGAGGTGAGACCGACCTGTGAGACATTACCCAGAATATGGCGACCTATTTTGTCACGGGTACAGCCACCGCCTGTAACGATTCACTACATAGCTACAGGGTGGCTGCTGAGAGGAGCAGTTTGGACTTCAATTCCAGCACTTGTGAAGGATACAACTGCCCCCTTCTCCACGTGGGAGCTGGCTTCTGTGTTATGTCATGTCACCTGGTTATGACAGTGCCCATTGTAGCATGGTATATGATGACATCTCACAGGGCAGAATAAAGAAATCCTCCTCCCCCTTTTAATCTCATTTGGGTGTCTGGAAACTTTCCCAACTCATGACGAGAGGCAATTCGAATTCCACTTTTAAAAAACCTAGGAAGGATCACACATACCCGAGTAGTTACCGTATGGTGTAGTGTTTCCCTTACTTGCTGTCTTGGGGAGAATGGTCAACCACCGCCTCGTCTGGTTGCTAGATCCAGACTGCTCCTTGTAATCCAGTCAACTGGTTAGAACTGCCGTTTTCGGACTAAAATTGCGGAAGTTTCTTCCTCGGCTGTTGTATATATTTTTGGGGCTGTCGAATCCGATTCTCAAGTTGTTGGCTTCACGAAAAAAAAAAAAAAAAAACTAAAAAATTTTGCAGTTTTGTTAGTTTTTCACTTATCTCTTTAAAACTGTGCGTTTTTCAAAGATGACCGTACTATACAGAATTGGTCAAATTCCTACTAAATGCACCAGTCAGCTTCGATTTTGTGACGAGCGGTATCGGTGTTAGATCGTGCTAATAAAATAGCGATTCTTTGATCCTTCTGCGGAAACGTCAAAAACGGCCACTCCCCCGTTCCTCCCCCCCCCCCCCCTCCTACAACTCGAAAATTATTATAAATGTTAACAACAAAAACCCCTGTGCCACGTGAAAGTACATTAATTTCGCGCTCCTAAAACGTGACTGCACTTTATTATCTTATATCCGTGAGCTGAATCGAACTGCATTTGCCTGCCATCTGTCTCTTCCGCGCTGCGTGTCACAATTGTTTGTATAGAAATTTTGAGGACAGCCTCGTCAGACACCTGCGACCTGTCGTCAGAGGTCCATCTGGCGTGGCACGCCTGGTCTGTACACCCCATAGCTTTATGGAATCTTACACTGAATGACTGAAGTCTGAATTATAGAAATAAAAGATGAAAATCCCTGGGTAACAATGAAAAGAGCGAAAAGTTTCACTAGAAATTAATTTTAAGTTGGCTGCGTTTTAATTCCATTTTTATTTTGTGGGGATGAATATTTTTGTGAGCCTCCTTGAGGACGACCAAACACACTCCCTTCCCCCTAACGGGATGCTCCTACGATTCATTTGTTGCTCACATTCCCTTCCAGGCCCATTCCAGCGTCTCGCAGCCCATCTACTCTTATCTTGTGGTGGGTCAGTCAGCTCGGAATGACCAACACATCATCGTTGGATGTTAAAGGCTTTTGTCGTTATGTGCATGCATGTCTCGTCCCGACTGTGTAATTTGTGACAGACTGTTAAAAGATGGGACACAGACGAGTGCTGTGAGAGGGAAAGGATTGATATCTGCGATTGCAGTCTTTCTCGGCGTCGTTTTGTCGCAACGTTTCAATGAGTTTCGTACCATCATCAAACTCATTGAAACGTTGCCACAAGACGACGCCACCACTCGGCTGATAACCCGAGAAGAATTCATAAGGATTGACATCTTTCATCCAAGACAGTACGAAGAGACGGTGTGGTAAGACTAATATTTAAGAGGTATTCAAGACAAATGCAGGAAGAATTACGTGACAAAAGTCAATTGCTACTTATTTGAAGAGGCCCCAATAAAACCCTGAATAAAAACTGCTGCTTTCAGTTATACCTGACTTTGCCTTCAAAACTCATTGCTTTTCATCTGGAGAGGAGGTGCCTCCGCATTATGTCAAGAAACAAACCAAAAGGCTCACTCAAAACATCGTTTGGCGCACCCTGCAAGGAAATTAACGTTTCAGAAAATGCGCTCACATTCACGAGAAGGATAAACTAAGGTGCCAAAAGTCATGAGACAGTGGTATGCACACATGCAGATGGTAAACACACGGTATAAAAGGGCAGAAGGGCAATGAATTGGCAGAGCTTTATTTGTACTCAGGTGATTCATGTGAAAAGGTTTCCGATGTGATTATTGTTGCATGACGGGAATTAAGAGACTTTGAATACAGAATAGTAGTAGGAGCTGGATGCATGAGACATTCCACTTAGGAAATCGTTAGGCAATGTAATATTCCGAGATCCCAAGTGTCAAGAGTGTGCTGAGAACACGGAATTTCAGGCATTAACCTCTCACCACAGACAACGCAGTGGCTGACCGTGGCCTAGTCGGATGAGTCGAAGTTTCAGCAAGTAAGAGCTGATGGTAGGGTTCGAGTGTGGTGAGGAACCCCACAAAGTCATGGACCCAAGTTGTCAACAAGGTACTATGCAATCTGGTGGTGGCTCCACAATGGTGTGGTCTGTGTTTACATGGAATGGACTGGGTCCTCTGCTCCACGTGAACCGAACATTGACTAAAAATGTTTATGTTTGGCTACCTGGAGACCATTTGCAGCCATTCACGGTCTTCGTGTTCCCAAAAAATGATGGAATTCTTGTGGATGACATTGCCCTATGGCGCTGGGCCACAATTGTTTGCGACTGATTTGAAGAGCATTCTGGACAATCCGAGCAAATGATTTGGCCACCCAGATCGCCTGACATGGATCTCATCAAACGTTTATACTTCATAATAGATAGGTCAGTTTGTGCACAAAATCATGCGCCAGCAGCACTTTCGAAATTATGTGCAGCTATAGAGGCACCATGTCTCAGTATTTCTGCAGGGGACTTCCAATGATTTATTGAGTCCAGGCCACATCGAGTTGCTGCCCTATGCAGGGCAAAATGATGTATGACATGATATTAGGAGGTATCCCATGTTTGTTGTCACCTTGTCACCGCTGTGTGGTACAGTGTGTATAGCCAGTTACTGACTTGGTAGTAGCTGATGCACAGTACAGTTTTCTGTCGCATGGAAACTGCTCCAGACCACACAGACTATCAATGCAGTTGGCAGACCCCCTGGACGTGAGGTGGAAGATGCTATGCAAGCAGTTTACTGTTTCCTAGAAAAAACTGATGAAGAATGCCAATGCACCATGGAAGAATTGATAGAGCATAATTGAAGGTGGTTTGTGTCCGTATCCAAGCAGTATTAGAAGACATCTCCTTCAGAAATATGGCGATGATACTTTGGGTACAACAAGCAGATATTACGTTGTATGTTTCAATAGTCAATGGACAAAAAAACACTAATGAATGCTGGTATCAAGACATTCTGAGGCTGCTAGAAAAAGAAGAAAAGCGTGCCATTGAGGAAGACATTAGATCGCAAGTACATAACTTGACTGAATACTCCCACCCTGGGAAGAAAGCTTTCTACATGAAACTGAGGATCTCATTTCTGAGACTCTTAGAGTTTTAATGGACGCTGTGGTGCTCAGCAAAAAGCGAAGGGATCTCGAGAAATGGAAGAAAAAATCAGCAGACGTTACATATAGCGTGTGATTAGTGCTGTGTAGCCTGTTTCATTCCTCTCCCCTATTCAGATCGGCTTAGCAGTATTTCTTTGCAAAGAAGAGGGTTCTCGCCAATTGACAGATGTCCTTTCTTCCATGGAGTTTTGTTCCTTGTGCAGGAAGCAACTCGATTCGAGGTGTCATAGATAATGGCTGTTAACCAACGAGAACTTTGCCAGATGATCTGCGACAACACCATTTTCAGCATTCAAACTCTCGATGGACGAAACACATTTCACAGAATGGGAGGGAATCCGATGCCCCACACCTTCCCCTGGCCCTCCCCCCCTTCTCAAAAAATCCGTTATATTGGGTCAAAAGGCTGAACGGATAAAGGATGTACCATCAGCATAAGTCGTTGGAAGCTTACGAGCTTAACCACTGAAACATTTTGAAAGGAACAATGATGTCGGCTTAGGTGCTATTGACATCAATGGGTCAAGTACATCATACGCTCATACTGAGACCATCGTTCCATCAGTGCCACTCCTGCTGTGGCTGCACAGGAAATCTTCCAGGAATTTCTGGATGGAATGGTTTTATCAAGGAAGTAACCGAAGAAATACCTTTCCAGGCAACCTTCATAGACCGCCAACCTTTTATAAATGCAGCTTCTGTGGAATACAATACGATATTCACATAATTGTTGTCTGTTGTTGGAAAGACACATTCGTTGGGGCAGCAAAAACTTTCATCACTTTCGATCAGCCTCACTACGTCACAGCATGAGATGCGGCAGTGAGCTGTGTGGGAGACCCTGAACTACATGCCGTGGTCAAATGAATAGGTTGTTTATGTTTTTCAGTGGGACTGTGGGGTATATTATGGAAGAGAGAGGGTTGTCAGTAAAATTCAACGCTGTCTACGCAGCCGACAGCACTGTAAAAATACATACCTATGCCAGGGCATTCAGAGGACATACATTGGTTTTGCGCCGGCCGGGGTGGCCGAGCGGATCTAGGCGCTACAGTCTGGACCCGCGCGACCGCTACGGTCGCAGGTTCGAATCCTGCCTCGGGCATGACTGTGTGTGATGTCCTTAGGTTAGTTAGGCTTAAGTAGTTCTAAGTTCTAGGGAACTGATGACCTCAGAAGTTAAGTCCCATAGTGCTAAGAGCCATTTGAACCCATTGGTTTTGCGAGCTCTTGGTATGGTGATAATAGCGTCCATAAACTTTTCCAAGTCGATGTTGAGCAAATTTTATACAGTGGGGACTAAAGTGGACCACTGGATGCACATGACAGAGATTGGGGGAAGGAAATTTCACAAAAAATCCAAACCCAGTTTCAGTGTATCCCAGTCTAGGCCACAATTCAAATCTGTGAATTGAATAGTTCCAGATGATAACTTTGGTGTTGACATTTATTGAATCTGAGCACATGGGAAATTGGAAGCTACGCCTGTAAGTCACACGAGACATACTACCATATAACCACACCAGCGGACAATATGTATACGCCAAGTGCACGATATGATCACTCTGGAGCACTCCATGCCACTTCATGAATTTCAAGCATTCACTTTGAAAAACGTTTTCACTATTCGACGCAGTGACAAATGCTGGTGCAGAACATGGAGCGATGTGAAGGTTGAAAGAGGGCTGAGTAGAGCATGTGGGTTTAGCTCCGACATCTTGGCAAGGTGAAGGCTTTGAATGAGTTTGCTCCAATACGTCACAAACGTGACTGAGGATTTTTGCGGTGTAAACTTTGCAACGACTGACCAATATGCAGACAGTCGTGATGCAAGAGTAAATAATGACAACTGTTCGAAAAAAAGGTTGGAATTGCGGCGGCGCGGTTCTTTCCGTCCCTTTACGACGGACCTGCACCTACCTGTGAACATTGTCTCAGCAGATCATCAGAAGGAAAGCCGAGTGAAACCTACTGTACTTCGACATGAACCAGGCTGCAATGTAAGTCACTAATCTACGTTTCGGGTGAAAGTGTTCACAAGAAATGAAACGTTGGAAATTTTGTCCTCAATTAATATATTCTGAAACTTAGGTGAACAAATATCACTGCCAAGCCCGTGCTAGTCTTAACACAGTCACTCACAATCCCTTTCACTCAAGTTAATAAGTTTATGGTGTTGCATTTCCCGAAAACGTAATAGCTACAAAAATACTGATTGTTTTTGATTGAGAATGCTCGCCAAATATTAAGTCTGTCGGTACCAAATGCAGTCACAGTTTTTTAGCCACCGCCCTGCTCAATACGCCACGCGGAATATATGTCTTTTGTTGTCACAAAATTCACTTAAAAATTCCGAAATTTCTACACGCCCATCGGAATAATTATGCCGTCACTTTACCACACTTCTGACGAATGGAACACTGCTAGATCTGGCAACTTATCATTTCCATCGGAACTACCACTACTGCACACGTCCGATCTCTTTCATGGTTAGGTTTCGACTCTTCTCTAGAATACTCTAAGTCTTCTCTACCAGCAGAGAAAGGCGTGCGAAGAATACTGCTTTACCATTGGTCAGTTTACTCAACAGCCAATAGCAAAACAACACTCTCCCGCGTCAGTCCGCGCTTTTCATCAATAACCAATCTCAAAATAGTAAACCTAACGACTGCACTTTTTACCGACGTTATTATCTAATATGCTGCAACTTTGATTATGCATAAAGTTATTCACTATTGTTATTTATACCTGAATTAACTTTCCATTTACCATAAACGTACTTTACAAATCTATTCTACAAAACTCCCCTTTGTCCATATCCATACTTCTTCGAAATGTTCCCACACTAAATACTACAATTATCTTCATATTAATCTTAAACCACACTCACGCATCATTCATACTGCTAAAACACATTTATAACATTTTACATACAGAAAAAGACATAACACTTTACGAAAATACTAGAACAGTTTATGAAAAATATTCTATTACTTTAGTGCACTCTAGTGGGCACAATCGAAACTAAAATCACAGTCCCCCTATCCAATATTGTCCTCTCTCGGCTGATACATAAACTTCGTGCGCATCCAGTCTCACGTCACCATCTGTCACTATGCAGCTCTTAGACACATCTCCCACTTAACCGCCTCCAAGGCAGGATCGTTACAAGGCGCTACGCCTCAGAATGGTTTCACCAACACCTCAGAGCCAATATCAGTCAACAATGGGGTTATGAAAGGATATAAAAATCAATTGTCACTTGGCCAGGGAGGTCGGAACCTAAGGTATCAAGGGATTGCTGGGAATGATTTCAAAACCGTCAAGTTCAAGCGAGCTCTGTCATCCTCATTAATGTGGTTACTGAGCCAACCACTTTGTTTCAAAGGATGCCTATCGCCAAACAGTCAGAAGAAGAAGTAGAGGACGTCAGAACCTACGAACTGGCTGCATATCCCCTAACTTTGTTTGATGAGGGTGGATTGTGAAAAGGCACAAAATCTGCTTCGTAAAAAGCTGTTAAACCTCCTCCAGATACCACACTGCTGGATAGCAGTACAGTATGTGTGATTTATGTTTTTTTTATTGTTATACAAACTCGTAGGGTCGAGTGGGCATAACTTCGAATAAATTTGCAACTCATATGTCTATTATGTAGGAAGTAAGTACAATCAAAGTGCGAAAGTTGTGTTCAATGTTTTACTTGGATAGACAGAAGACTACAAAGTCCGTGAAGTGCTTAAGGAGATCGAGCAAAAAGCAGTCTCTGGAGATGCAATTTAGCAGCACCATGACACCAACAATTTCACAACTAAATTTTCTATAGACTGTGAGAAACAAAGATAATCACCCTGCTGATGTAAAAACGCAATTAAAGTGAAATCGCTTCCAAGGAGGCAGCTGATAATGCAGACACTCTGATAGCGGGGAGACAGAATCTCTGGCTTTAGCTCACAAATGTGTCACAATTTCGAGGGAAGCTGTTGACTTCTGATCGTAATGATAGTCTCCAAATTCCCCTCAATGTATATTTTCTCAAGCCAGAAGGAGGTACAATCCCTCAGCTACTCTATTGTTCAGGAAGTGCAATGGAAAAGAACGTTGACAGTTATATTTTCTTCTTCCACGCAATGAGTGACTGCAACTCTGTGTCTGCATTTCTCAACCGAGGCAAGGTTAAATTTCTCAATACCCTCTCCAAAAATTTCGAATGATGTTGTTGTTGATGTGGTCTCAGTCTGACGACGGTTTAATGTATCTCTCCATGCTATTCTATCCTGTGCAAGCCTCTTCACCGCCGAATATCTATTACGTCCTTCTGAATCTCTCTACTGTATTCGTCTCTTTGTTTCCCTCTACGGTTTCTACCCCCCACAGTTCACTCCAGTGCTAAATTGCTGATCCCTTGACGGCTCAGAATGTGTCCTATCAACCAATCCCCTCTTGTAGTCAGGTTGTGCAACAAATTCCTTTTCTCCCCAGTTCTATTCAGTACCTCCTCATTAGTACCCAAAAAAATGGCTCTGAGCACTATGGGACTTAACTGCTCTGGTCATCAGTCCCCTGGAACTTAGAACTACTTAAACCTAACTAACCTGAGGACATCACACACATCCATGCCCGAAGCAGGATTCGAACCTGCGACCGTACCGGTCGCGCGGTTCCAGACTGTAGCGCCTAGAACCGCTCGGCTACTTCAGCCGGCTTTACCCACCTAATGTTCAATGTTTTTCTATTCTTCTGCAGCATCACATTTCGAGAGTTTCCATTCTCTTCTTGTCTAGACTGTTTATCGTCCATGTTTCACATCGTAATCTGGCTACACTCCACACAAATACCTTCACAAAAGACTTCTCAACACTTAAATCTGTATTCGCTGTTAACAAATTTCTCTTCTTCAGAAATGCTTTTCTTGCCACTGCCAGTCTACATTCTATTCCCTGTCTGCTTCGACCATCATCAGTTATTTTGCTGCCCAAATAACAAAACTCATATGCTCTTTCAAGTGTTTTACTGTCTCTAATAGAATTATAGCGTCATCGGCAAACCTCAAGGTTTTTATGGCTTCTCCCTGAACCTTTATTCCTACTCCAAATTTTTCTTTTGTTTTCTTTACTGCTCGCTCATGTACAGCTTCGGGGATAGGCTACAGCGCTATCTTACTTATCAACCAGTGCGTCCCTTTCATGCCCTTGACTCTTATAGGTGCCGTTTGGTCTCTACACAAGTTGTAAATAGCCTTTCGGTCCATGTATTTTACACCTGCTACCATCAGAATTTCAAAAAGAGAGTATTCAACTCAACATTGTCAAAAGCGTTCTTTGAGACTAAAAATGCTATAAACGAATGTTTGACTTTCCTTAACCTATCTTCTAAGACAAGTCGTAGGGCCAGTATTGCCTTGTGTGTACCTACATTTCTCCAGAATCCAAACTGATCTTCTCAACGGTTGGTTTCTACCAGTGTTTACATTCTTCTGTAAAGAATTTGTGTAAGTATTTTGCAACTATGGCTTAGTAAACTTACAGTTCGATAATATTGTCACGTAGAAGAAGGTGTAATTAGATGAATGACGAACACTAACTTCACTTAACGAAGGTTTATTCAGCACTTGAGTACAAGAGCGTGGAGCGAACTGCCTCCGACCAGAACACATACGGTATATATACAATTACAAAACATTCCAGTACAATGATTCTTGATATTTGTGGATACCTCTAGAATGTACTCGAACCGAATATAGAAATTGAAAATATACATGCAACCGTCTAGTATCATAACCACTACACGATTCTTCTGCTACAATATTCATAGCTGTCATCACCTTCTTTCTTTGGAATTAGAATTATTATAATATTCTTGAAGTCTGAATGTATTTCCCCAGTGTCATACATCTTGCTCACTACATGGAAGAGATTTGTCATGCCTGGCTATCCGAAGGCTTTCAATAGTTCTGACGGAATGCCATGTACTCCAGGGGCCTTGTTTTGACTTAGGTCTTGATAAAATTCTTCTCGCAGTATAGTATCTCCCATCTCGTCTTCCTCTACGTCCTCTTCCATTTCTGTAACATTGCCTCCAAGTTCGTCTCCCTTGTACAGATCCTTAATAAACTGCTTCTACCTTTCTACATCTACATCTACATGATTACTCTGCAATTCACATTTAAGTGCTTGGCAGAGGGTTCATCGAACCACAATCATACTATCTCCCTACCATTCCACTCCCGAACAGAGCGCGGGAAAAACGAACACCTAAACCTTTCTGTTCGAGCTCTGATTTCTCTTATTCTATTTTGATGATCATTCCTACCTATGTAGGTTGGGCTCAACAAAATATTTTCGCATTCGGAAGAGAAAGTTGGTGACTGAAATTTCGTAAATAGATCTCGCCGCGACGAAAAAGTCTATGCTTTAATGACTTCCATCCCAACTCGCGTATCATATCTGCCACACTCTCTCCCCTATTGCGTGATAATACAAAACGAGCTGCCCTTATTTGCACCCTTTCGATGTCCTCCGTCAATCCCACCTGGTAAGGATCCCACACCGCGCAGCAATATTCTAACAGAGGACGAAGGAGTCTAGTGTAAGTTGTCTCTTTAGTGGACTTGTTGCATCTTCTAAGTCTTCTGTCAATGAAACTCAACCTTTGGCTCGCCTTCCCCACAGTATTATCTATGTGGTCTTTCCAACTGAAGTTGTTCGTAATTTTTACACCCAGGTACTTAGTTGAATTGACAGCCTTGAGAATTGTACTATTTATCGAGTAATCGAATTCCAACGGATTTCTTTTGGAACTCCTGTGGATCACCTCACACTTTTCGTTATTTAGCGTCAACTGCCACCTGCCACACCACCACACCATACAGCAAACTTTTCTAAATCGCTTTGCAACTGATACTGGTCTTCGGATGACCTTACTAGACGGTAAATTACAGCCACGCGATCTCAGGCTCCTTGCCACGGTTCGCGTGGCTCCTTCGGACATGGGTGTGAACGTGTGTTGTCGTTAGCATAAATTAGATTAAGTAGTGTGTAGCCCTTGGGACCGATGACCTCAGCAGTTTGGTCCCATAGGAACGTACCACAAATTTCCAAATTTTCCCCCTTTCAGCTTTCCCTTCTTCGCTTAGGACTGGTTCCCATCTGATATTCATACAGCTACTTCTCTTTTTTCTAAAGGTCTCTTTAATTTTCCTGTGGCGGTATGTTGCTCTTCATGTCAATCTCATATTTTAGACGTCTGTATTCCCTTTCGCCTGCTTGATTTGGTGCATTTTATATTTTCTCCTTTCATCAATTAAATTAAATACCTCCTGTGTTATCCAAGGATTTGTACTAGGCCATGTCTTTTTACCCCATTTGATCCTCTGCCGACTTCGCTGTTTCATCTTTCAAAGCTATCCATTCGTCTTAAACTCTATTACTTTCCTCTGTTCTAGTCAATTGTTGCATAATGCCCCCTCTGAAACTCTCAACAATCTCTGGTTCTTTCAAATTATCGAGATCCCATCTTCTTAATTTCCTACATTTTTGCAGTTTCTTCAGTTTTATTCTTCAGTTCATAACTAATAAATTGTTATCAAAGTCCACATCTGCAATTACAGTTTAAAATCTTGTTCCGAAATCTTTGTCTTACCATTATATAATCAGTCTGAAACCTCCCATTGTCTCCACGTGTCTCCCACATATACAACCTTTCTTCATGGTTCTTAAACCAAGCGTTAGCAATGGTTAAATTATGCTCTGCTCAAAATTCTGCCAGGCGGCTTCCTCTTTCATTCCTTTCCCCCATTCCATATTCACATATTATTTCTTCTTCTCTTCCTTTTCCTATTGTCGAATTCCAATCCCCCATAACAATTAAATTTCGTCTCGCTTAACTATCTGAATGATTTCTTTTATCTCATCATGAATTTCATCAATCTCTTCATTGTTTATGGAGCTAGTTAGTACATAAACTTGTACTTCTGTGGTGGGAGTGCCGGCCCATGTGGCCGAGCGGTTCTAGGCGCTTCAGTCTGGAAGCGCGCGACCGCTACGGTCGCAGGTTCAAATCCTGCCTCGGGCATGGGTGTGTGTGATGTCCTTAGGTTAGTTAGGTTTAAGTAGTTCTAAGTTCTAGGGGACTGATGACCTCAGATGTTAAGTCCCATAGTGCTCAGAGCCATTTGAACCATTTTTTTGTGGTGGGTGTGGGCTTCGTGTATATCTCGGCTATGCTGATGTTCATAGTAACTCACCTACATTCCTGATTTCTTAATCATTATTAAATATACTCCTGGATTACCTCTATTTGATTTTGTAACTGTAGCCCCCATATTACCTGAGCAGAAGTCCTGTTGTTCCTGCCACCTAACTTCGCTAATTTCCACTATATCTAACTTCAACCTATCCATTCACTTTTTAACTTCTTAACCTACCTGCTCGATTAATGGGTCTTACACTCCACGCTTCAATCCCTAGAACGCCAGTTTTGATTCTCCCGAGCACGACATCCTTGTGAGTAGTCCACGCACAGAGATCCGAACGGGGGCTATTTTACCTCCGGAATATTTTACCCAAGAAGATGCCATCATCATTTAACCATACAGTAGAGCGGCATGCCCTCGGGAAAAATTACGGCTGTAGTTTCTTCTAGCTTTCAGCCATTCACAGTACTAGCACAGTTAGGCCGTTTTGCTTGATGTTACAAGTCCAGATCAGTCAATCATCCAGATTGTTGCTCTTGCAGCTAGTGAAAACGCTGCTGCCCCTCTTAGGGAACCACATGTTTGTCTGGCCTCTCAATAGATACCCCTCCGTTATTGCATCTGCAATTGAAATTTACCAACTGAGCTACCCAAGCACGACTCACGCCCCGACATCACAACTTTGGTAGAGCACTTGCCCGCGAAAGGCAAAGGTCCCGAGTTCGAGTCTCGGTCCGGCACACAGTTTTAATCTGCCAGGAAGTTTCATATTAGCGCACACTCTGCTGTAGATTGAAAATTTCATTCTAGAAGCAACCCCCATGCTGTGGCTAAGCCATGTCTCCGCAGTATCCTTTCTTCCAGGTGTGCTAGTTCTGCAAGGTTCGCAGGAGAGCTTCTGTGAAGTTTGGAAGGTAGGAGACGAGGTACTGGCGGATTTAAAGTTGTGAGGACGGGCCGTGAGTCGTGCTTGGGTAGCTCAGTTGGTAGAGCACTTGCCTGCGAAAGGCAAAGGTCCCGAGTTCGAGTCTCGGTCCGGCACACAGTTTTAATCTGCCAGGAAGTTTCAAATAATCGATGTCTTTCGCCATATACAATGTCCATGCAAGTAATGGATATGGATCACACGTCACGGCTTATGTAGTGCTCTGCAACTGACGACCTGCAAACAATCAGTGTCCTTTGCTATATACAATGCCCATGCTAGTAATGGATATGGATCACAAGTGACATCTCTGCTAGTGTCCGTCTTCTACCGTCCGGCCCAAGCTGGCAGGCGCGGCACTTATATTCACTTCTTGTAGAGGCCGCTCCTGCCGTGGTGCGGTCCTAGTCACCGAGTTATTGGCCGACGTTGTCTCTCAGCCTTCTCTGCTCTTGTGTTCTTCATCTTCGTGCCGGCATCTTTCGTTACGCCGGAACAGATTATACCACATGCTCGGATATGCAAATGTTTAGCATTTCAGAGACACTCCACAAATTATATTGGTGTAACACCATGTACAATCTCTATAATAGGAAAGATTACGCAGCGGCATTCTCATTGATATACAGCATTTGAATACTGATGCCTTGTAAGAAGATCGCGTTATGCTTCATGTGTTAACGAGAAACGTCTATCAGATTGAGTCGAAATTCGAAAGCACGAGGATCGTGGCCCATCAACACTGTAGTTTATTGTCCCACCATAATGCTACTCACGTTGATCAGTATTCAGTGACCGTCTGAAACGTCCCCTTTGGAAAATTAATGAATTACTGTGCTGGTAACCCTCTTAATTTATTTGATTTTCAAACAGCTGAGCAAAAGTGAATGTACTCAGACATTTATCTCTTTACTTATTCTGATCATCACTAAACTGACACATAATATTTTTAGTGCAACGCAATCTGACTTTCAATAATCCCTACAAAAGAATGGTCGCGACTAACAATAACCTATACCTTTCATGAATAACTTACCTCACAAAAATCTTCGTTACTCGAACTACTGCAATACAGAGAGCGCCAATACTGCCAGCTAAATAAAAGATTTTAACTACTGAAGGCTCTAACTACTGATAGGCATACTTAGCAAATGGAAGATTTTGATAGAGAACAACCTTAATATTGTTCAAAAGTCATTGGCTGACGACGTCTCACAACCTTCTCTGCTCTTGCGTTCTTTATCTTTGTGCCGGCATTTGTCGTTACGCCAGAACAGATTATACCACATGCTCGGATATTTCAGAGACACCCCACAAATTATGTTGGTGCAACACCATGTACAGTCTCTACAATAGGAAAGATTATGCAGTGGCATTCTCATTGATATACAGCATTCTTGCGAATATGGATTCGATAGTTTGAGAATGGCCATGCCGTACTTTCTATGTACGCTTGCATGACTACTCTCAATTCATTCATAAGTGCCTGACGTTCCAATTTAAGTTGTTCCTAATTATGGTCCCTAGGTATTTAGTTGAATTGATGGGCTTTACATTTGTGTAATTTACCGTCTAACCGAAATTTAACGGATTACTTTCAGCACTCATGTGGTGACTCACACTTTTCGTCAACTGTCACTTTTCTCGCCATACGGGTATCTTCTCTAAATCATATTTCATTTGATTTTGATCTTCTGATGACTTTACTACACGGTAAACAACTGCGTCATCGGCAAACAATACAAGTGTGGCGCTCAGGTCGTCTCCTAAATCGTCTGTATAGATTAACAATGGAAAAGGGCCTATAAGACTGCCTCGGGGAATGCCAGATATCATTTCCATTTTACTAGGCGACTTTCCGTCAATTACTGAATACGATGACCTTTCTGACGGAAATTACGAACCCACTCGCAAAACGGAGGTGATACTCCACATGCAAGCGGTTTGATTGAGGGATGGTGCCAAAAGCCTTCTGGAAATCTAGTAATATGTACTCTATTTGAGATCCCCTGTCGATAGCACTCATTCATTGCTTCGTGTGAATAAAGAGCCAGTTGTGTTTCACCAGAACGGTTCAAAATGGTTCAAATGGCTCTGAGCACTATGGGACTTAACTTCTGTGGTCATCAGTCCCCTAGAACTTAGATCTAATTTAAACCTAACTAACCTAAGGGCATCACACACATCCATACCCGAGGCAGGATTCGAACCAGCGACCGTAGCGGTCCCGCAGTTCCAGACTGTAGCGCGTAGAACCGCTCGGCCTCACCGGCCGGCGCTCCAGCTAATCGGGCTCCCACAGTCTGCCCTCTTCGGAACTCTATTAGGTCTTTCATTGCACATCGTCCTCGGCCTCTGAATGCAAATATGAAGTATGCACTATTCCTCAACAACCTGCAGTGATTCCTAGTCCGTACTGAACACTTAAAGTCCGGCGCGACACGTGCCTTACCTGCGTTTTTGACCGTCAAACACAACCATCCCATTACTACCACTGTTCATATTAATTTGCTTATCCCCTGTACGCACACCTTTTGGTGTCACACTACGGATTGCTATATTAACAAACGCCTGCCGCATTTACGTCATAGAACAGTATGTTGCTTCATTACGCTATTTTCATCAGTATAATAATTATATATGTTCATTCGACTACAACCAACAATGTTCATGGAAGTAGTTGTTTGAGCTCTGTTTTTCCTGTTATATGTATTTATTTAAGTATGATGGGCAGTGAGATGTAATGAAGGGTTGGCGTAAGATTGGGAAAAAATGAAAATGTACATTATATTGTCACGTTACGAATCACACCACCATACATACCGCCCTTCATTTAACTTCTTTGCGTATGCAGTTTCACTTCTGGACATTGCAATTCCAACACCATGAACAGCGGCACTCAGTGAACTTCAAACTGGTGTGGATTTAGAGGCCGCTCCTGTCTTGGTGCGGTCCTAGTCAGCGAACTATTGGCAGACGTCGTCTCACAGCCTTCTCTGCTCTTGCGTCCGTCCGCAGCTCGTTGTCGTGCGGTAGCGTTCTCGCTTCCCACGCCCGGGTTCCCGGGTTCGATTCCCGGCGGGGTCAGGGATTTTCTCTGCCTCGTGATGACTGGGTGTTGTGTGATGTCCTTAGGTTAGTTAGGTTTAAGCAGTTCTAAGTTCTAGGGGACTGCTGGCCATAGATGTTAAGTCCCATAGTGCTCAGAGCCAGCCAGTCTGCTCTTGCGTTCTTCATCTTACTGCCGGCGTTTATCGTTACTCCGGAACATTCCCCCCCCCCCCCCCCAAGTCGACGTCCTCCAGAAAACGACCAGAAGAATAGGTGTCCACCTCCAGCTGCCATGAACCAGATGAAGAAAGCGGCGACTGCTCCGGTGTGGGCGGGTCCAGTTCCATCGTTAGGACGAGAGGAGGCAGAGGAGGCGAAGATTCTATCTCCGTGGTGTTGTCCCGCGGTGTCGTGATGACACCCTCTGGCGACTGCTGTGGCCGCGGTGCCCTCTGGATCCGTGAATCTGGGGCAAGAGACACTGAAAGATCATCGTGCACATGACAGAGGCGAGGTTGATTTTGATGTCGGCGCTGCAAGCCATCTGGACTTGAAATAAGGTACTGTAACTGGGCTTCCTCTCTTTTGATGCTAGTCAGTTGTCAGGATGAGCATTACTTTAAATGGGTATTTGATTCTAAAGCATTATGTCAGGGTGAAAAACACTAAATAAATTACTTTTTCTCTCTTAACAACATGCGGGCAGGGTGGGTTCTTCCTTGGCTCGGGTATGAGGTAGAATGAATCAGCATTTTTAAATGAGATAACTTTTATTGAAAGATTTGTACAATGGTTTCCTTACTGGATTGTTCTGGCTGGGAGAGCGGCAGCTGTGTCGTTTGCGAAGCCTTCATGCTGCGTGAGCGGCGGCGTCTGATTACGCCTGGCGGTGTGTATCTCGTGTCGCCGTCTCGCCCAGTTGACTGGAGACGCACCTCGTGCGGTGGCCCGTTTAGTTATTGAGAACGAAGTCGTGAATCGGATGGTGATACCTTGGATGCGGCGTCCCAGTGTTTCTCTTCTCTAAGTGGCCGCGTGTCTCAGTGTTGTGCGTCGGCCAGCGGAGCAGTGCGGTGGGGGAAGGCCAGAATCCTGGACTCGAACAACGGACTCCAGTTTGCCTGTCTTCGGCTGTCAAGTCTTCATCACCAGCTCACAGGTGACTGCTAATGTGAGGCCGTCTCCTTCCCGTCCTCACGAGTCACCCGGGTACGTAAAAATCAGTCTTCAAATACCTTCTAACTTCTGTCTTCTGGCGGCGAGGCTGCTGCTTGCTATTCCATAACAGCGGCGGACTTGGTGCTTCTGTGTACGATGTAGTCTCTTCCTGCATGATGGTCTTCAGCACCGAAACTGAACTGGAAACTACTCTTGTCGGGCCCACTGCGTCTCGCGTATTTATTCACTTCAGT
The DNA here is from genome assembly GCF_023864345.2 of Schistocerca serialis cubense. Taxonomy (NCBI): domain Eukaryota; kingdom Metazoa; phylum Arthropoda; class Insecta; order Orthoptera; family Acrididae; genus Schistocerca; species Schistocerca serialis. Next base: position 824,069,286 of record NC_064640.1, read on the forward strand.
TCACTGGAGGTGAACAACTTCATGGTCATTGCCTCTTCTGTCACGTTGAAAAGCTTCTCGAATAATCTTCTTAACGTCGGTCATTGGCTCTTGGAATGTAGGCGAGGGCCTTTGATCACATGTGACAATTGAGAAACACGTGAGCCGGTCGGGTGATGCCCAGACGGCTGAATCTACAGCTTCCGCTTATGTGGGGAGGGCGATGGCTTCTCTTGAACGTGCTGACTTGCAAGCGCCGGATGTTGCCACTGCTGCTATGTCCGCTGTTTGCCATTGTGTAATTCTTCTAAACTAAACTAAGTTTTTCATTTATTTTCTAATTTCTACTTCACTTCACATTGATTTTACTAATTTATTTACCTGTCTTAAGTACCACTCAATAGTACATGCAAGTGCCAAGTCGGCGTACGATCTCACCTCGCGCCCTCCCTTTGCTGCCACTAAAAACCCTGTCGGATGCTGAGGAGGGTGGAGCAGGTACAGCAGCGTCCGATAGCCGAGGCCGTGAAGCAATTCCGCCGGCGAAGGTACATCTCGTGGGTACGAACGATAGGAGGCGGAAACAATTGCAATGCTTGATCCCTGGTGTGTGCAGAGCGAAGTTTGGCCATCTGCTGCTTGAAGGTTCTGACAGAACGTTCCGCTTCGTCATTTGACTATGGATGGAACGGTGCACTAGTGAGATACTACATGTCACTGTGTTCACAGAATGTTTCAAATTCATTTGACTTGAACTGAGGTCCGTTGTCTGACACTATTGCTTCAGGTAAACCTTCGAGGCAAAAAATAGAGGAAAACACCTGAATTCTGCTACGTGACGTTGTCGAGTTTACTAGCACAGCAAAAGGAAATGTGCTATACGAGTCAATCCAAATAAACCAGCGAGAATTCCATAAAGGTCCCGCAAAGTCTATGTGCACATGTGACTGAGACTTAGGCCAAACAGAGCATTTTTGTGGCGGAGCGGACTGATTTTCCGCACATGCGTGACACTGTGACATCATCTTCTCTGTTTGGGTGTTCAAAAATGGTTCAAATGGCTCTGAGCACTATGGGACTTAACTTCTGAGGTCATCAGTCCCCTAGAACTTAGAACTATTTAAACCTAACTAACCAAAGGACATCACACACATCCATGCCTGAGGCCGGATTCGAACCTGCGACCGTAGCGGTCACGCGGTTGCAAACTGAAGCGCCTAGAACCGAACGGCCACACCGGCTGGCGTTTGGGTGTCCATACCCCGCCAAGTTCAGTGTCGACGCGCTAACTGTTTCGTACGAACAATTCCCCAGTGTCCTTGGTGAAGTAGCCGCAACACTTCTTTTTGCAATGGTTTAGGGATCAACACTCGTAGCTGTCCACTGTCATTTTAAACAAGAATTACACCTTTTTGTACAGCGAGACCATGTCGACGTGTAAAGTATCGGCGCACTACAGAGTTCTTTATGCTATTCAATGAGTGAGGCGAAGATGTGCGAATGTATGTTAGCAAAATGTTAAAATCTGGATCAGTTTCAGTGGCCTGTGCAATTTGATTGCAGTTCAGTGGAAAAGATGGAAGCAATTCAGAATTCTGAGCATCGATGTGACAACAAGATGCAGCAGAAGCATCAGAATCTGTATCAGGGCCAATTGGAAGACGTGAAAGTTCAAATGGTTCAAATGGCTCTAAGCACCATGCGACTTAACATGTGAGGTCATCAGTCTCTTAGACTTAGAACTACTTAAACCTAAGTAGCCTAAGGACATCACACACATCCATGACCGAGGCGGCATTCGAACCTGCGACCGTAGCAGCAGCGCGGTTCCAGACAGAAGCGCCTAGAACCGCTCGGGCACAGCGGCCGGCGGAAATTACGTGACTTGTGCGTGGACATCTTGTCCGCCATACCTCCACAAACCTACCAACAATCTGTCGAATCCATGAGACGCAGAATCGGTGACGTAATGCGTTTCAGAGATGGATCAACAAGTTATTAAGAAGGATGTCATAATGTTTTGGCTCGACAATAAGTTTAACCGCTCCGGGGACGTAGTGGCTAGCGTCGCGACTTTTCACTTTTGCTCTCCGTGTTCGAAACTCGGTTGTTGGTTTTATTTTATTTTATTTCTCTACCAATTTCCATTGAAGATTACTATGCGAATGTTTCGTATCAAATTAGGAGATACAAGGGCGTTATATTAATTGTGAAATTGCATGTGTGTTTCACAATAAGCGTCGTACATTTACTATATAATATGTATCTATGTTATTTTGAGGGTTTCAATCATTTTAACTGCTCCTGTTCTTACATTTCATTCTTACATTAATTCTTATATTGATTCTTACATTTTATTCTTCTTCAGGAAGTATTAGTGCATCCCCTCGGATGGTACCGATCAGAGGAGCATTTGACACAGAAATTCCGAACACCATGAGCACCGCGCGAAGGCAGGTATATCACAGTGGCATTTCTTCGTTTGAATCTCATTCGGGAAAAAACGTCTTTAACATTGCTGAACATTTCATGTGTTGCCAATAATTTCACGGCAAACCACACTTAGGGATCATTTTTCTCAAAACTGGCGCTATAGATACACTATAGAAATTTTACCGAAAACAATTTCGAATAATTTCCTGTTACTGTTTTATTCAATTGATTCAACAGACATTTAGTAGATGCATAGGGACAGCATTGTTTCAACATACAATGGAAAACATTTGTATAGTAACGTTTTACGGACGTGACTATATAAATGAAAAACAAAAACAAATTAAAAACAATAACCGGGTTTCGAACGCAGGGCGCAAATGTGTGACGCCTCGATGCTAGGCATTGTACCACCGCTTTGTTTCAACTTATTACGCTCTAAAAGCCATGTAAACTACCTCGAAAACTTTGACCGCCGTTTTCCCAGAAACGATTGCGCATTTAGGGATAAGTCGAGACACGTGTTCGTTATTTTGATTCATCTTTCACTGAAAGAAGCTTCTGGAAAATCGGGTGATGGCACTTGCCGTGTTCTCCTCTTTAGCATCTAGATACGCTACAGGCACGGTTCTCACACAAAGTCAACGTGTAAAACCGCGCTTGGGACCCTAGCACGCATGTGGGTCTGCGGCGTTCACTCCGTTCTATTGAAACCAGAGTGCAGCTCACTTGTGCTTCCCGGTAACGCGTGTCCAGCGGCCGGCCTCGTCTCCAGTATTCTGAACAGTTCAAAGAATCACCGCTCTTCCAGTGGCACATGGTGTCACCATAAACTGATGATAAAATCTGAACAGTTTACCTTCCTTTGTTTTCCCACGCCCGGGTTCCCGGGTTCGATTCCCGGCGGGGTCAGCGATTTTCTCTGCCTCGTGATGACTGGGTGTTGTGTGCTGTCCTTAGGTTAGTTAGGTTTAAGTAGTTCTAAGTTCTAGGGGACTGATGACCATAGATGTTAAGTCCCATAGTGCTCAGAGCCATTTGAACCTTCCTTTGTTTAGCTCCTTTTACATAATAATGATGCTATATTTTAAATGTCTGTTTGCTTAACACTTGAAACATGGTTTTATCGTCTGTTTAAAAGCTTTTGTTAATAATTTTATATGGTTTTATAAGATTTAATGCGCACTTGCCCTTCAATTGTTGCACACTTTATTACAGTTTATAATTACACTTCGTATATATGCGTGTTCAATTCCATCCAGGTCATCAGTATTGTAAGGCGTGGGATTTTATGGACGTCTTACATGAAGAAATTACACTGAAGCACCAAACTGGTACAGGAATGCGTATTCAAATAAAGAGATATTTAAACAGGCCAGTAGAGAATGCCTATGTAAGACAGCAAGTGTCTGACGCAGTTGTTAGATCGGTTACTGCTGCTACAATGGCAGGTTATCAAGACTTAAGTGAGTTTAAATCTGGTGTTATAGTCGGCGCACGAGCGTTGGGACACAACATCTCCGAGGTAGCGATGGAGTGGGGAT